>NC_056749.1:124497969-124752969 GCF_019279795.1 Protopterus annectens
ACCAGAAAATCCTATGCAGGAAAATGGAAAAGATTCTAGTCCTGGAGCCAGTCCAGAGGGGGCAATACCTCACAACTTTCCTTCCCTCTTATCCTGGACTACCTAGTGGAGCTATTTAATAGTGGCGTATTTCTCCTCTATTAAAATCCACGCATCAGCCATTTTATCTCATGTTGATACAAAACAGCCCCTGTTTTCCCATCCTTTGATTAAACAGTTCCTCAGAGGGACCTCTAATATCAGACCTCCCAGAAGGGCACCCACCCCAGCCTGGGACCTGAATTATATTTTGGGAAAAACTAACTTTACCACCCTTCGAACCTGCTGCTTCATCACAACTAAAATACCTCTCCTGGAAGACTGCTTCTCTTCTAGCTAGCATATCAGCTAGAAGGGTTTCAGATGGCCTTTGAGCACTTCATCATCTTCCATGCAGACAGGGTCTCCCCGAGGACTAATCCTGCCTTTAAGGTCAAGGTAGTATCCAACGTAACTCTCAACCAGGCCGTACATCTACCCACCTTATTTCTTAACCCTCAAAACTAGGGGGGAAGAATTCTTCACTCTCTGGATGTGCACAGACAGCTCAGATACTATCTGGACTGTACTAAACCCTTCAGGAAAACAGACCAACTTCTGGTCAGCTTTGTCCCAGGGGCAGAGGGGAAGCCCATCTCCAAACAACCATTTCCAGATGAATATCACACTGTATCCATTTCTGCTACAGTTTGCATGTGAATCCCCCCCCCCCTAAGTCTATTTGAGCCCATTCCACTACGGCAGCCTCCTTTTCCACAGTATTCCTCAGAGGAGTTCCCACCAGGGACATCCTGGTAGCTGCCACCTGGACATCTGTCCATACCTTTACCTAGCATTACCACATACCCCTATTTTCTAAGGCTAGGGCAGGGGTTGCCTCTGCAGTTCTGCAGGGCATCCAGACCCATTCCTAGATGTTCATTGTGTTTCACTGTTGCAGTCATTACAATTGGGTTATCCTGCTGGCAGGCTACCCGCAGTCAGCCCGAGTTCCAAAGTCTAGGTCCGGCATCAGTTGCTGTCAGCTCCTCCCTGACATCAGTGCGCCAGGGGTATAAAAGGTACAGCCGATGCCATTTTCTTCAGTCTTTCTTGCCGCGCGGTGCCCGAAGCAAAAGCAGTTTGCAAATGCCGGTCGGCTGACTCCTGAGATTTTCAAATTCGAATTTCAGATCTGAAGTCTTCAGTAAAGCTAAGTACCCCATTGGGGAGACTTTTTTCTTGCTCCAGACCGATGTCAGAAAAAGTTAATAATTGTATTTCTTGTGGGAAGCAAATACCTCATAAGGATTTTCATTCTTACTGTATTCCTTGCCTAGGCCCTGACCACGACGTTGCTAGTTGTCGGTTTTGTGCTAGATTTAACCAACGCACTATTAAGCGCCGGTATGATTTTGCATTTCATTATTTTGCAGAAGATTTAACTATATAATGCTGTCAGAGCAACTGACTACCGGAGTTTATAAAAAGCGCAAAGAAAAAAGGACAGGCATCCAAGGTCCAAAACCGATGATGCCGGTTCTCAGTGAGGCGCTTTTGCAGCCCCTGACGCCCGCTACCTTAGAGCCACAGGCCGCTTCAGACTCCCACGTGGAGCCGACTAGGCCGCTGGAAACTTGAGGTATTGGGCACTCTGATACTATTCCCTCAGATGGGTCTGGAGCCGCTGAGCAGGCACCGGCTTCTGAGGGTGTTTTCAGGCCTACACATTTGTATGTAAAACCAACTTCAGCTTCAAAGGCAAAGACTAAAGCAGCTCTAAAGACAAAGAAACAAGTACAGCATTCTCCTGGACAGGCCTCCATGCCTAAAAAACAGATGCTTAAAATGGCCGAAGACCTAATTACTTTGATCAGGGGTTCCCATCCCCCACCTAATAAGAGGCCTAGGCAAGAGATAGAATATGCATCTTCAGATCAGGTTTCCATTTCCTCTGATTCCTCTTCTGACCAGGAATATTCTCTTCCTCCCTATGAGGATTCTGATGCTGAAGAATCTATTCCTTCAGCCTCTCCTCCTGAGGATTATTCTTTTGGGGAAACCCTGCATACTATGAGGGAGCATTTCCACTGGGAGAGCCAAAATTACTCAGAATCCAAGAAAAGGCTCAGAGACTTCCTTTTATTACCTCAGCACAGGCCCCTTGCTATCCCTCCTGTTTTAGACATTGTAGATGATGTATTTTCAGAGTCCGGACTGTCTCCTGACACTCCACCTCCAGCTCCTGTTAAGCCAGACAGGTACTATAGGGTTCCTGATACTCATAAATTTCTTTATAAAAACCCTGCTGCAGACCTAGAAACTATCTCTCAAGGTCCCAAAGGGGTCAAGGCATCCACTGCAAAAAACCCTATACCCTCTGATGGGGATTCAAGGGCTCTGGCCAGATGGGGGAAAAAGATTTATACTTCTGCTACCTTGGCTGTAAGAGCTTTAAATTGTCAGTTTCATATGCTTAAAGATCAGCAATATCTAATGTCACTAAAACAAAAAATGCTGACAAGTTCAGAATGTGCAGAAAACCAAGAAATGCAGGATTTATTGCATGCAGCTGAACAAGTAGGAAAGCATGCTTTGCAATGTGGTTTTGATTCTCTAGAGGTCTCTTAGGGCCGCTGTTGCAGGTTCTGTCATTAGGAGGCATGCTTGGTTAAAAGAACAGAATCTGCCCAATCATGTTAAAGCAAAATTATTAGATTCTCCATTACAACATGATACCTTGTTTGGTGTTAAAGCAGAAGAGGTTTTGAAGAAAATGGAGGACAAAGCTAAATCTATGCAAACAGTCAAGGATGTTTTTACAGGTACAGCCTCCCAGATTTAGCATGAACTGGCCTGCAAAAAAATGGTCATTTCCAGTGTCAGACAGACCACAAAGCGGTAGATACAGACGCCCCAGAGGCAGATCACAGCCCCAAGGCTCATACAGGCCAAAACAATGGGGTGCTTCAACCTCCAAAAGCGGAGAAGAAAAATCACAGCCATACAGAAAACAGTCTCAATGACTTTCCCCTGCCAGCACCAAGCACTTACCTTCTGGCAGCTCCCTTGGGGGAAAAACTTGGCACTTTTTGCTCAAAATTGGCACATGATCACTCAAGACAAATGGGTCTTAAATATCGTATCCCAGGGCTACAGGTTCCATTTTCATACCCTGCCAAGGCCAAACGGTATGCCAATCCTGCCACGCAATCAATGGGCAGAGGCACAAAAACAAGTTTCATCCCTCATGGACATGAGGGCGATTCAGCAAGTACCACAGCAAGAGCAGGGACAAGGATTTTACTCAAGGTTATTCTTGGTGCCCAGAAAGGAAAAAACCTGGAGACCAATACTGGACCTGTCTGTCCTGAACACATTCCTGGACATTCCAAAATTCAAAATGTTAACTCTGCAGCAGCTTCTGCCCATGCTGGGCAAGAAGGCTTGGCTTGTGACTTTAGACCTAAAAGAGGCATACCTGCATGTCCCAATCAGACAATCACGCAGAAGATACCTCAGATTTATAGCTGGCTCAATGCATTACCAATTCTCTGCACTGCCCTTTGGCTTATCTACTGTGCCCAGGGTCTTCACAAAGTGCCTGGCACCAGTAATTGCTTTTTGCAGACAGAGAGGAATTTGAATATATCCTTACTTGGATGACTGCCTTATTCAAGCAGAGAACAAGGACACTCTACTACAGCATCTGGCATTTGTAAAAACATTACTAGCAGGCCTAGGGTACACAGTAAACAAAAAGAAATCAAAACTCTTACTCTCTCAAGAGATAATATTCCTGGGTGCAAGCTTAAATATAACTGTCCAGATGGCTTAGCTCACGCCAGACAAACACAGACAACTGACTACTTATTTCAAAATGATTGCAACAAAAACCCAGTTATCTGCAAGAAAAATTCTGCAGGCTTTGGGCTTCATGGCATCCTGCATTCTGCTAATTCCATATGCAAGACTGCATATGAGGAGAAACTTCAGTGGTATCTAAAAAGTGTTTGGACTCAACATTGTCACAGCCTGGAAACAATAATTACCCTCATTCCCTGCCTGCAACAGGAGTTTCGATGGTGGGCAATAGCCTGTCACCACAACACGGGACAGCCATTCACCTTACCCACAGCCAGGCAGACTTTGACAACAGATGCATCAGATTATGCCTGGGGGGCACATACGGCAGGAAGATGTATTCAGGGTACATGGTCCGTAAGTCAAATGCATCTACATATCAATCAAAAAGAGATGTTAGCAGTTCAAAATGTCCTGACAGCCTTCAAGGATATACTTCATCCAGGACAACTACTGATAAAGACAGACAATACCACAGTCATGTGGTACATAAACAAGCAAGGGGGCACACATTCCTACCCCCTCTGAAGACTAGCGATGAACTTATGGGACACAGCATTGACTTACCAAGTACATCTGCAAGCACAATTCCTGCCAAGAAGGATAAATACTTTGGCAGATGAACTAAGCAGAAATCTTATGGATTCCCACAAGTGGAAATTGGATCCACAAGTCTTCAGCATGATAACAAGGAACTGGGGGTGCCTGGACATAGACCTATTTGCCTCCCCTCACAATTGCCAACTACAAAGATTCTGCACAAGGACTTATCACAAGCAAGCATGGAAAGTGGATGCTCTATCTTTCAGCTGGAAAAACCTAACAGTGTATGCTTTTCCTCCTCTGCTGCTCCTCCCCAAGGTACTCCTCAAGGTCAGACAAGAGAAGCCAAAAATGATTCTGATTGCCCCAGACTGGCCCCGCCAGCACTGGTACCCAATCCTAAAGAGCTTGTCCCAATGTCCAGCTTGGACACTACCTCAAATTCCTCGCTTACTGACTCAACAAGACAGATACTGCACAGCCAACTCAGGACTCTAAACCTGGCAGCATGGCGAATAATGTAGCCATTCAAGCCACACTTCTTTCTAAAGCAGTTATGGATGTTATTTTGGAGGCCAGGAGGCCTAGCACCAGAAAATCTTATGCAGAAAAATGGAAGAGATTCTGTGCTTGGAAAAGGAACAAGGTATTGACACGAATATTCCAAATATTCCTCAGATTTTGTAATACTTAACTGAGATGCTGGATAAAACTACAAACTAGTAAACCATTCACTAAATGTCCCATCTCTCCAGAAACTACTCCAACCCTATCGCACCACCAGACCACTAAGATCCAGCAACAAAAATCACTTGCAGATCACTAAAGCCAATAACTCTGCTGGTGAAGCACTATTCTCTTGCGCCATAGCCAAATTATGGAACTCCCTCCCACCCACAATTACCTCCATACCATCATGCACCCACTTCAAAACCTTACTAAAAGCACACCTAAAAACATGCTGGCTATGCCCTTGCAACTCCCACTCTAATATCATCCACCCCATCCAACCACTACCTTTCTTTCCACTCCACTAACTACTTTGATTATAGCAAGCTCAGATGCTCATAAGCCTAGTACTTATTATACAGCAGGATCTTCATTTTGTAACATTTGTTAATGTCTGTTATGTACTTCACAGACAGATTCTAGTTGTCTACTGATGTACTATGTTCTTCATCTGTAAATATGTTGTAAGTAATTGCTATGAAAATTGTTAATCGCTATGTAATCCAGTGTAACTATCGTATGTTTGTTTTAACTGTGGAGCTTTTCTCCCCTGGCCTCCGCTGAAAATGGACCTACATCCAGTCGGACACTCCCGGTCAACAAATATAAATAAAATAAACAAAATAATAAAGGCCTTTCCTTTTCATCCATTAAAATTCACGCCTCTGCCATTTCAGCTCACTACAATATAGATCCACTGATTTTTTTCTCATCCATTACTAAGGCAGTACCTCAGAGGGGCAAAAACATAAGACCCCCATGGAGAGCACCAATACCTACATGGGACCTCAACTATGTCTTGGAAAAACTTACACTGCCTCCCTTTGAGCCAGCCTCTGCAGCTGATATAAAATTCTTATCTAGAAAACATCTCTGCTCCCAACAACAACCTCTGCTAGACGAGTCTCAGAGTTACAGGCACTCATGGCTGTAGAACCTTTCATCATTTTCCATCCTGACAGGGTTTCTCTGAGGACAAACCCTACATTTATGCCTAAGGTAGTGACCAGTGTGGCTCTTAACCAAACAATTCAATTGCCTACCTTTTACCTGAACCCGCAGAATAAGGGTGAGAGACTTCCACATTCTTTGGACATTCACAGACAGCTATGCTTCTACTTGGACAGAGCCAAAGCTTTCAGAAAGACTGAGCAGCTTCTAGTAGCATACACTGCAGGATCACAAGGAAAGCCCATCTCAAAGCAGACTATTTCCAAGTGGATAGGCCACTGCATTCATTTCTGCTATTCACAGCATGGCAAATCAGTGCCTAAGGGCATTAGGCCACATTCCACCAGAGCAGCAGCCTTCCTCAGAGGAGTACAAACCAAATACATCTTAGAGGCTGCAACGTGAAGTTCAGTGCATACTTTTACAAAGCAATACCACTTACCTCTCTCTTATAAATCCAGGACAGGCTTTGCCACTGCAGTTCTGCAGGGCCTGATAGCCTCTCCAAATCATATTTAGCTCCAGCCACCCAACCATAGCTTTGGGATTCAACCCAGTTGTAATGACTGCAACAGTGAAACATGAACATAGTACAGTTGTGTACCTACCGTAAATGTAGATTTTCGAGTGTATTCACTGTTGCAGTCCAGGTTACCCTCCCTCCATCCCCCTTTTCCTTGCTGGGAATTATCTGTATTTCTCTATTCTTTACAACCTATATGGTGTATTTGCTTGTAGATCAAGGAAAAGTTGTTTTTTTGGGTATGCATGCTTTTTGGCATGAATGAGTCTACCATTTTAGGGGCACCTGACATCTGGGGCAAGAAAAACTGAAGAAAATGGAGTCGGCTGCATCTTTTATACCCCTGGCGCACTGACGTCAGGGAGGAGCTGACAGCAACCGACACCAGACCTAGACTTTGGAACTCGGGCCGACTGCGGGTAGCCTGCCAACAGGATAACCCAATTGTAATGACTGCAACAGTGAATACACATCTACATTTATGATAGGTACACAACTGTACTGTCTATTAAAAATCCTACCACCCCTCTCCTCAGCTTTGAAAATCCTCCCACAGGTGAAGACTGCAGCAGTGAAATACAAGGAACATAGTACAGTTGTGTACACTTACCATAAATGTAGATATTCAAGTGTATTCACTGTTGCAGTCCTGGTTTCCCACCCCCCTTCCCCCTTATATCTTCTTTCTTTAGGGAGACATAATTTTTTAATTGTGGCTTTTAGCCACCAAGATCACTCTCTATATTTACTTGGGCTTCTGATTGGTTAGGGCAAGAAAAACTCATGTAATGGCATCGGCTCTCTTCCTTTATAGCACTGACTAGC
Source organism: Protopterus annectens (assembly GCF_019279795.1). Lineage (NCBI taxonomy): Eukaryota > Metazoa > Chordata > Ceratodontiformes > Protopteridae > Protopterus > Protopterus annectens. The sequence goes on from NC_056749.1 coordinate 124,505,423, forward strand.
TAACGTCAGCCAAGCAAGCAACAGGAACTGACGCAGAAAAACATTGGCTCTGGTATTTGGGCCAGCTGAGGGCTACCATAGCAGGGATAACCCACAGGTGATGAATGCAACAGTGAATACACTTGAACATCTACATTTATGTTAAGTGTACACAACTGTACTTTTAGTGCTAAACAGATCAGAGGCTTCCATCTTGGCTCTAAGTGAACCAACCTTTATTACCATTATTATCCTGTTTTTCTCTAAAAATGTCTTGTTCTACTTTAAAACAAGTTAGTGTTTATTATTGTAGGTATTGTAGTTAGGAATATTTGTTGCAGTGTTGTTGCTTCTGGCCTTCGTTTTTTTTTTCCATTAGACCTTGTTTCTCCCTTTCCCGATTAAATTTTCCTACAATTACTGTTAGAACGGTGTCAGCCCATTTAAGTTAGAGGGCTGCTGCTGCCCATTTTAGTTAGAGGGCATCTTGTTAGTGTTTATTGTTAATAGTTTTCCTACTGCTTAAATTAAAAGGGTGTCAGCCTGTTTAAGTTAAAGGGTTGCTGGTGCATGTTTTTAGTTAGAGGACAACCTAATTTCATTTCTTTCTCTCTCGCTTGAAGTTTCTAAAAATAAAAAAAAAAAAGTTTGATATTTTATATATTATAATGTAGGAGTTTAGTAGTAGTTATTGTTTTACTTGTGTGTGTGTGTGTGTGTGTGTGTGTGTGTGTGTGTGTGTGTGTGTGTGTGTGTGTGTGTGTGTGATTTAAACATGTCCAAGAGCATAAGGAATCTAAGCCTTCAGGCTTCAAAAAGTTTTAAGTGCAGCCAGAAGATGTCGGTAATGGACTCCCATTCTGTTTGTGTCTATTGCTTGGGAGCAGTATGTCTTCAGGAATCATGTTTGATATGTCACTCTTTCAGCTCTAGAGTGCTACTAGAGCAAAAAACGAGCTAATTGTGAAAGGCTTATTGAAGTCTCCCAGGAAGCTATAGAAGACGGTCTGGGCACTTCAGGATAAGTGAAATCACCTTCATCTAAATCAGACAAATCCACTAAAAGATCTTATCCCTCTTCGGGGCAATCGGAGCCTGCTAAAAAATTAAGCAAAATTGTATCTCCTACTTCGACTATTTCTAAACTGACAAAATCTGCTTCATTGGCACAAGCTGTTTTGATGCTTATGGAATTTGAACTCAGCAGCCGGTCCCCAGAATTGGAGCCAGTTAGTCCTGTTCTGAGGTCACTTATTTTGCAGTCAGTCAGATCCCCTACTCTCTCCTCTAAGTCCTCCAGGAGTCTTTCAGACGATGATGTGAATAGGGTGGGTGCATAGGTTTCTAAATACATCGGCGCTGGCCAAACTCCTTTTGGCTCCAACCCACAAGGATTCGGACCCAACCAAGACTAGCTCACTGACAGATTCATCCTCCGAGCTGACCCGGAACCTCAGAGCCAGAATGCTTAGAACCGACTGTTGTGGAACCGACATCTGGTCCGACATCCTTGGTTCCATCCGAGGAGTCTAGAAGCCAATGCTCTCCAGTCGGGTATGGGGAGAGGAGTCGGATCGGCCATTTGTCGGATCCAAACTTGCCTTTTGGGGCAGATGAGCTCAACTCCTACATTGGCTTAGGAGCCAACCCTCTTGGTTTCAGGGATTTCCTTAAGTTCTTCAGAGCCAGAGGTATCTTCAGATCAGGGGAGAGGGGAGTTTGAGCTGATGAGGAAGGTGCTGTCTTGTCAGACATCTCCACTCAGGGTTTCTGACATTCCTCCCCCTAAGGCACCGGCTGTGTCTCTGCACCACACCATCCACAGACCAGTGGAGACTCTAGGCCATGGGGTACCCCATTGAGTGAACCCCTCTCTTCTGAAACCTCTCCAGAATACACTTTTGAAGAGGTCCCTTGTAAGACACTCTGCAACAGGAAGCATTTGGACTCCCCAGTGGAGTCAGTCACCTCAGACACAGACTTCAATGAGTTGGAAGGGTCCCCATGGTCGCCATCTGAGGATGTCTCCTTCGCAGACATCCTAGAAATCCTTAAGCAGAGAGGCAGCTGGAAGCCCATCAACCCTTCTGATTGAGGAGTCTGTTTACCTGAAGGGCTTTGGATCTCACCCTTCAACCATTTGGATGTCTCCACCTTTCGACGAATTTATGGAACTAGTTAGTCGAAAGGCATAGGAGTCTCCAGATGAGGTGGAGCCTGTCCCTAAGAGGCCAAATAAGTTCATCACAGCCCCTTCAGATAGAGACTTCCTGACCAAGGGTGTCCCTGTAGATGCTGTGGTGGTGGCAGCAGCCACCAAAAATGAACTTTCTGAAACATCCTCTTCTGTCCATCTGATGAACAAGGAGTCTCATATAATGGACAGATATGGGAAGTGCGTGTTTGCTTCAGCGACTTTTGCACTCAGATCGTTGAACTATCTGGCGCATTTTACAAGGATACAAAGATCTCTTAAAGAAGCTAAGAGATACTCTCCAAGGTACAGTAGCTGCAGGGGTATCAGACAAGGTTTCCTGTCAGCTGTCCATCTTAACTTCTATGGTCAACTCCTCTATGAGGCTCATTGCTTATGCAGTGGATGGATTAAGCAGAGCAGTGGGTTCAGGAATTTCCCTAAGGAGACATTCCTGGATGTGCTTATGCGACTTTGAGGAACCTGTCAAATCTTCCTTTATTAATGCCCCATTCGATGGCTCATCCTTGTTCTGGCCAAAAGTGAAGGAGACTCTAACCAGGTGTGAACAAGAAGGAAAGACTATCTCTGCCATAGAAGTCTGATGTTCATCGTGTTATACTGCTGCAGTCATCACACTTGGGTTATCCTGCCGTCAGGTGGTCCTGCAGTCGGCCAAATCCCAAAGTCTTGGTCCGGCATCGGTTGTCGTCGCTTCTTCCCTGACGTCAGTGCAACAGGGGGATAAAAGAGGCAGCCCACGCCATTTTCTTCAGTCTTTCTTGTCGCGCTGTGCCCGAAGCAGAAGCAGTTCGCAAGTGCCGGTCGGCTAGCTCCTGAGATTTTCGAATCAAATTTCAGCCCGAAGTCTTCTCTAAAGCTACGTACCCCATTGGGGAAACTTTTCTTGCCTCAGACCGATGTCAGACAGTTAATAATTGCATTTCTTGTGGGAATCAAATACCTCATAAGGATTCTCATTCTTATTGTATTTCTTGCCTAGGCCCAGACCACGACATCTCTGGTTGTCGGTTTTGTGCTAGGTTCAACAAAAGTACAATCAAGAGTTGGGCAGATTTCGCCCGGCATTATTTTGGCAGAAAATTTAATTATAGCACATCATCGGAGCAACCGAAATCAGCAATGATTAAAAAATGCAAGGCAACCAAGGCCAAGACCAGATACCGAGGCCTCAGCAAGGCTTGCCGCCGGTTCTCCAGTTTTCAGCGAGGCGCCTACGTAGCCCCTGACTACCGCAGATTTAGATATTCTTACAGCCTCCCAGACCGAATCAGCTGGGCCTCAGGAGCCGGTTCCATCTCACCCCTCGGGCCTGGCGTCGTGATCTGGAGATTTTGGACAGGCCTTCAGTTTCTGAAGGTGTCTTCAAACCGACAACTATGTCTATTAAGTCTTATGCTAAACTTAAAGACTTAAAGCCCCCTTAAAAGCTAGGAAACTAGGTCCACAGTCCCCCCCCCCCCCACAGGCCCCTATGCCTAAAAAACAGATGCTTAAGATGGCTGAGGATTTAATTACCCTTATCAGGGGTTCACAACCCCCTCCTGACAAAAGGCCTAGACTGGAGGAAGATTATCCTTCCTCTGACCAAGCATCCATTTCCTCAGCTAACTCTGAGGACCAGAATTATTCCTTCCCTCCTTATGAAGACTCAGATGCTGAAGAGTCCATTCCCTCTGTCCCCCCCCCCCCGAAGAATACTCTTTTGGGAAAACTTTACACACCGTGAGGGAGCACTTCCACTGGGAAGGCCAAGATTACTCTGACTCTAAGAAAAGACTCCGTGAGTTTCTTCTTCTCCCACAGCATAGACCCCTTGCAATTCCTCCAGTTTTAGACATTTTGGATGATGTCTACACCGAATCTAGTCTAAACTCAGATTTCTTACCTCCTGCACCAGTGAAACCAGACAGATACTAGCAAGTTCCCGATTCTCATAAGTTTCTATATAAAAGCCCTGTTGCAGACCCTGAAACCATTTCCCAGGGTCCCAAAGGGGTTAAGGCCTCTACTGCTAAGAATCCACTACCTTCTGAAAGAGATTCCAGAGTATTAGAAAGATGGGGGAAGAAAGTGTATACGTCTGCCACTTTGGCCATGAGGGCCTTAAACTGCCATTTCCACATGCTAAAATACCAGCAGTACTTGATTACACAGTTAAAGCAGAAAATGTTCCCTCAGACAGATCAACCTGATTTCAAAGAGATGCAGTATTTGCTGCATGCAGCACAACAGGTGGGAAAGCATACCTTACAGTGTGGTTTTGATTCATTGGAAGTCTCATGTAGAGCAGCTGTCACAGGATCTGTAATACGTAGACATGCTTGGCTAAATGAGCAAGCCTTACCAGAACATGTCAAAGCAAAGTTATTGGATGCTCCATTGCAGAAAGATGTGTTATTTGGTGTCAAAGCAGAGGAAGTTTTAAAGAAAATGGAAGAAAAGGCAAAATCTATGCAGACAGAAGATTTTTTACAGGTACAACCTCCTTGTCTCAGCAGAAATTGGCCATCAAAAAACTGGTCCTTTCCTTGATCAGACAGACCCCAAAGGGGTAGGTACAGACACCCAAGGGGCAGAGGCCAGCCACAAGGTTCTTTCAGGCCTAGACAATGGCATACAACAACTTAAAGAGATGGAGACGAAAGATCTCAACCTTCAGGAAATGAACACAATGACTTCCCTCTTCGCCTGCCAAGCAAAATTGCCCTGGCAGCACCTTTGGGAGGAAAACTGGCTCTATTTCCACAAAATTGGCGCATCATAACAAAGGACAAATGGGTTCTGGATATTATTACCTGAGGCTACAGATTTCATTTTCACACTTTACCACGGATGAGAGGCATGCCAAATCTGCCTCCAGACCAATGGGCAGAGGCACAAATGCAGATTTCCGCTCTCATGGATATGAAAGCAATTAAAAAGGTACCTACAAAGGAGCAAGGTCAAGGTTTTTACTCAAGACTATTTCTAGTACCAAGAAAGGACAAAGCCTGGAGACCCATTTTAGACCTCTCAATTCTAAACACTTACCTGGAGGTACCCAAATTCAAAATGCTCACACTACAGCAACTTCTTCCCATGCTGGGCAAGGAGTCTTGGCTGGTAACGTTGGACCTCAAAGAGGCATACCTGCATGTCCCTATCAGACAAGATTGCAGAAGATACCTCAGATTTGTGGCAGGTACAATGCATTATCAATTCTCTGCATTGCCCTTTGGCTTATCTACTGCGCCCAGAGTATTTACGAAATGCCTGGCATCAGTAATTGCATACTGCAGACAACGAGGAATACAAATTTATCCATATCTGGACGACTGCCTGATCCAAGTGGACAGCAAAGCCATTCTATTACAGCATCTGGCATTTGTAACAAAGCTGCTAAGTTGCCTAGGGTGCACAGTAAACAAAAAGAAGTCAAAGCTAATACCCTCACAAGACATAATATTCCTGGGTGCCAGCTTAAATACAACGGCCCAGATGGCTTATCTCATGCCAGACAAACAAAAACAACTGACTCAGTACTTCAAAAAGATGGCAACTTTTTTCCAGCTCACTGCAAGGAAAATCCTGCAGACATTGGGGTTCATGGCATCCTGCAATCAACTAATTCCACATGCAAAGCTGCATATGAGGAAATTACAATGGTACCTGAAAAGTGTATGGACTCAACACAGGCACAGCCTCGAAACAAGTATACCTCTCATTCCCTGCCTTCAAAAAGAGTTCCTATGGTGGGCTCAAGCATGTCAAATAAACAAGGGTCTTCCTTTTGTCTTACCTCCAGCAAACCAAACTATGACAATAGATTCTTCAGACTACGCCTGGGGAGCACACATGACAGGACAGTGCATACAGGGCAAATGGTCCGCAAAACAAATGCATCTACACATCAACCAAAAGGAGATGCTAGCTGTGCAAAATGCACTGACAGCCTTCAAGGACCTCTTGCATCCAGGACAACTACTAATAAGGACAGACAACACCACAGTTATGTGGTACATAAACAAAGAGGGAGGAACACACTCCTACCCTTTATGCAGACAGGCAATGACCTTGTGGAACACAGCATTGACTTTCCAAGTACAACTGCAAGCACAATTCCTGCTAGGAAAGGAAAACATATTGGCAGACGAATTACGCAGAAATTTGACAGCTCCTCACGAGTGGAGACTACACCCGCAAGTATTTTCAATGATAACTCAAAGGTGGGGATGCCCAGACATAGATCTATTTGCCTCCCCCAACAATTGCCAACTACAGAAATTTTGCACAAGGACTTATCATGCCCTAGCCTGGAAAGTGGACGCCCTATCATTCAGTTGGACAGCATTAACAGTCTATGCCTTCCCACCACTACCTCTCTTGACCAAGGTATTACTGATAGTCAGATCAGAGAGACCTCAAATGATCCTCATTGCTCCGGACTGGCCACATCAGCACTGGTACCCATTACTAATGACCTTGAATCACAGCCCTCCATGGATCTTACCTCAATTCCCACTTCTGTTGACTCAGCAAAACTCTCAGATCCTTCACAGTCAGCTCAGGACTTTAAATTTAGCTGCATGGAGAATAGCTTGAATTATCAATCAACACTTCTCTCAAAGGATGTCCTGAATGTCATTTTGGAGGCCAGGAGGCCCAGCACCAGAAATACTTACTCAGACAAATGGAAAAGATTTTGTGCATGGAACCAGGCTAAAAGCCAAAATCCTTGGATACCAAACATTCCTCAAATACTGCAATACTTAACTGAGATGCTACACAAAGGCCTTTCTTTCTCATCCATTAAGATCCATGCTTCAGCCATTTCAGCTCAATATAATACGGATCCTCCCATATTTTCACACCCATTACTAAGGCAGTTTCTCAGAGGGGCTAAGAATATAAGACCCCCCAGCAAACCCCCAACGCCAGCTTGGGACCTCAACTTCGTTTTAGAAAAATTAACACTGTCTCCTTTCGAACCAGCCTTCTCAGCAGAACTACAATACTTATCATGGAAAACAGCTCTGTTGCTGGCTATCTCTTCAGCACGCAGGGTCTCAGAACTACAGGCACTTATGGCAGTGGAACCTTTCATCATTTTCCATCAGGACAGAGTCGCTTTACGAACTAACCCTACCTTTATGCCAAAGGTAGTATCCAGTGTGGCTTTGAATCACACCATTCATTTACCCACCTTTTATCCAAACCCCCAGAATAAAGGAGAAAGACTCATTCACTCTTTGGACATTCACAGACAGCTACATTATTATTTGGATAAGACAAAGACCTTCAGAAAAACTGACCAACTCTTTGTATCCTATACCGCAGGTTCACAAGGAAAGGCTATTTCCAAACAGACCATCTCCAAATGGATAGCACATTGTATCCGCTTTTGCTACTCGCACCATGGGAAAGCAGTGCCTGTTAATATTAGGTCCCATTCTACCAGGGCTACAGCAACCTCAGCAGCCTTTCTCAGGGGGTTCCAACCAAGGACATTCTGGAGGCAGCTACTTGGAGTTCAGTGCACACCTTTACCAAGCACTACCACCTTCCATTATACTCAAAAACCAGAGCTGGTTTTGCCACTGCAGATGTCCTTCAAGAATGCAACTGCAGTCATAACATATGGGTTGTCCTGCCTCAGGCAGCCCTCGGTCGTCCGGATTCCAAAGTCTGGGTCCGACGTCGGCTGATGTCGCATTTCTCTCCGACATCAGAGCGGCTGGAGTACATAAGCATCAGCCGACGCCATTTTCTTCAGTCTTTCTTGCCGCGCAGTGCCCGAAGCAGAAGCAGTTCGCAAGTGCCGGTCGGTCAGCTCCTGTATTCTTCGATTCCGAAGTCATCAAAAAAGCTAAGTACCCCGTTGGGGACCTTTTCTTGCCTCAGCTGATGTCAGAAATTACTGAAAAAGTTAACAATTGTCTTTCTTGTGGTAAACAAATACCTCATAAGGATTTCCACTCTTACTGTCTACCTTGCCTTTGCCCAGACCACGACATCTCGGCCTGTGTAGCCTGTGCTTGCTTCAACAAGCGCACTCTCAGGCGCCGGGCGGAGTTCGCTGAAGATTTTTTCGGCGAAAAATTTGCCTATACAATGCCGTCGGAGCTTCCGACGTCGCAAACTCCCAAGAAACGAAAAGACTGGGATCGACATCCTCGGCCCGCGTCTACTACCGACTCCACGCCAAAACCTACCGCGAGTGCTTCGGTTCCTCCTGAGATGGTTATTCCACCGCTCCGAACCGAAGACACCGCATTACCGACGACTCCGATTCCGGATATCACTCCGACGCCAGTTATTGATTTTCCTCCGGATACCGAAACCGAGGAAATGCCCGAGACCATTGCTGTAGATAAGGTCACTCCTGCACGTGGAGCTGCCAGGCCTCCTATGGCCATGTCTATTAAGGCCTACACTAGGGCTAAGGCAGCCAGCAAGACCAAGCATCTTTCTGCTAAAGCCTTGCCTCAGCCTACTCCAGAGACGCAAATTATGACTATGGCTGCTGACTTAATTTCTATGATTAGAGGTTCACAGGCCCATCCTGAGAGAGGATCCCAGCCTCCTTCTGATAAGAGGCCCGGGTTGAACCCTCTGACCCTATTCCTTCAGATGAAGATTCTGAGGACTCTGTCCACTCTGATGGCCAGGAAGAGCTCTTCCAGACCTATGAGGACTCGGATGCAGAGGATTCCATCCCCTCGGCCTCCCCTCCTGAGGATATTTCTTTTGGGGAAGTTCTGCATACCATGAGGGAACATTTCAAGTGGCAAGGCCAGGAATATTCTGATTCCAGAAAGCGCCTTCGAACTTTCCTTAAAAAGCCCCAGCACAGGCCCTTAGCTATTCCTCCTGTGCTTGATGTTTTGGATGATTTATATTCTGACTCTAGTGTTACCCCTGACTCTCTTCCTCCTGCCCCAGCCAAGCCAGACAGGTATTACAGGGTCCCAGAAACACATTCCCATTTATTCAGGGCCCATACTGCTGATTTGGAAACTATTTTTCAGGGACCTAAAGGTGTTTCAGCTTCCACCTCTAAAAATCCTTTGCCCTCCAACAGGGAAGCTAGGTCATTAGATGGGGTAAAAAGGTTTACAACTCCACTACTTTATCTATGAGAGCTTTGAATTGCCTTTTTCATATGTTACAATATCAGGATTTCCTGTTAGAAGATTTACAGAAAACTTTGGCCTCTCCTGATCCTTTAGACAGGAAGTCTTTGCAGGAAGCTGTACATAACTCTCAGCAAGTAAGCAATCACTTCCTGCAGTGTGGATATGATGCACTGGAAGCTTCATGTAGGGCAGCTATGACAGGGGCAGTCATTCGTAGACATGCATGGTTAAAAAATCAACCTCTACCAGATCATGTAAAGGCAAAACTTCTGGATGCACCTTTGGAAAAGAACAAGCTTTTTGGTGCTAATGCTAAGGATGTGTTAAAGTCCATCGAGGAAAAAGCAAAATCAGTTCAGACGGTGAAAGATTTCCTCCAGGTTCAACCCCCCAGATTCAGTAGGAATTGGCCTTCAAAAAACTGGTCCTTTCCTAATCCTGAAAAATTTCAAAGGGGTAAAAACAGACGTGGCCGAGGAAGAGGACAATACAGAGGTCCTTACAGGGGACGACAATGGTAGCCAGCAAACCAAAGAAGTGACACAGGGGTTTCACCTGCCCCACAGCCACAATCTCAATGACTTTCCTCTACTTCCGCCTACCAGGGAACAAATAGAAGCTCCCTTGGGTGGGAAATTATCTCTGTTTGCAGACAATTGGCACAGACTGACAAAGGACAAATGGATTTTGGACATTATAGACCGAGGTTACAGGTTCCATTTTCATACCTTACCAAGAAAACAAGGCATGCCAAACCTACCACAAAACCAGAGGGCAGAGGCTATCAAGCAAATCTCTCTGCTGACTCGGATGAAAGCAATAGAAAGAGTTCCACAACAAGAACAAGGCCAGGGGTTTTACTCAAGACTGTTCCTTGTTCCAAGAAAAGAATCTCAATGGAGACCAATACTGGATTTGTCCACATTAAACACCTTTCTCATAGTACCAAAGTTCAAAATGCTGACTCTACAGCAACTCCTTCCCATGCTGGGCAAGGAGTCTTGGCTGATTACTCTGGACCTCAAGGAGGCATACCTGCATGTCCCTATCAGACACAGCTGCAGAAGATACCTCAGATTTCTTGCAGGGCCAGAGCATTATCAATTCTCAGCATTGCCATTTGGCTTATCTACTGCGCCCAGAGTATTCACAAAATGCCTGGCTTCAGTAATTGCTCATTGCAGGCTCCAGGGGATCCAAATATACCCGTACCTGGACGACTGCCTCATACAAGCGGACGACAAATTGATGTTGACAAAAAACTTCTACTATGTCATACAATTACTTCAAGCTCTGGGATACACAGTCAACTTCCAAAAGTCAAGACTTCAGCCATCCCAGCAAATAATCTTCTTAGGAGCCAAATTAGACACAGCCTCTCAAATGGCTTACCTAACAGAAGACAAGCAAGAGAAGTTAACTCATTATTTCAAAGGTTTGACAAAACTTACCCAGATGACTGCAAGGAGATTCCTACAGGCCCTGGGTTACATGGCATCCTGCATTCTCCTGGTTCCATTAGCAAGACTACACATGAGAAAGCTTCAATGGTACCTAAAAAGCCTATGGTCTCAACACAGCAACAACTTAGAGACAACCATACTGCTCATTCCATGCCTACAAAAGGAATTCCTATGGTGGGCCTCGGTAAGCCAGGCAAACACAGGTATGTCATTCAAAAAAACACAGATAACACAGACCATGACCACAGACGCCTCAGACCTTGGATGGGGGGTGCACATGGAAGGCAGGTGTATACAAGGACAATGGTCTCCAAAGGAAACACATCTGCACATAAACCAAAAGGAAATGCTGGCAGTAATGTATGCCATCGAGGCCTTTCAACACCAACTTCAGCAAGGCCATTTACTGATACGGACAGACAACACCACTGTGATGTGGTATATAAACAAGCAAGGGGGCACCCATTCTTACCCCCTTTGCAGACTGACAATGCATCTTTTTGAAAAATCACTGAGCCTAAACATTCAGTTACAATCCCAGTTTGTTCCAGGCAAAGACAATGTGCTGGTGGACAGCCTAAGCAGGAATTTCACAGATCCACACGAGTGGAGGTTACATCCGAAGATCTTCACACAGCTCACTTCGACATGGGGCAGGCCAGAAGTAGACCTATTTGCCTCTCACCTCAACCATCATCTACAAAAATTCTGCTCAAGAACATACCACCCACAAGCTTGGAAAATAGATGCTCTCTCATTCAACTGGAACTTCCTAAAAATCTATGCATTCCCACCTCTGCCACTGATGACCTCAGTATTACTAAAGATCAAAGCAGAGAGACCCAAGGGGATCCTAATAGCGCTGGACTGGCCAAGACAACACTGGTATCCACTACTACGGAGCATATGTCACACCAAGAAGTGGGCCCTTCCCCAATGGCCTCTACTTTTGACTCAACACAACTTCAAAACAGTGCATCCAAACCTTCAGACACTGCAGCTAACAGCCTGGGAGATCCCATGAATAACCTCAACCTATCTCTCTCCAAGGAAGTTCAGCGGATACTAACAGAGGCTTGCAGACCATCCACCAGGAAGGTTTACTTAGCAAAATGGAAGAGATTCAGCATTTGGAATACCAGCAAGGGACATGATGCATCATTATTGAACATCCCACTCATCCTGGAATATTTGGCAGATATGCTAAAGAATGGTCTCTCATATTCTTCCATAAAGATACATGCATCAGCTATCTCAGCTAGATATAACACTGATCCGCCTGTCTTTTCACATCCTTTGCTAAGGCAATTCCTCAGGGGAATCAAGAACATTAAGCCACCAAGAAAGGCCCCAGTGCCAGCCTGGGACCTCAATTTTGTCCTAGAAAACTGACTCTACCTCCATTTGAGCCAGCAGCTTCAGTTGACTTGCAATTTCTCTCATGGAAGACAGCTTTCCTGTTGGCAATTACCTCAGCAAGAAGGGTTTCGGAACTACAGGCCCTAATGGCAATACCACCGTTCATAATTTTCCACAGAGACAGGGTTTCATTAAGGACCAACCCTACTTTTATGCCAAAGGTGGTATCTAGAGTTTCTTTAAATCAAGCTATTCATCTGCCTGCTTTCTTCCCCAATCCTGAGAATAAGGGGGAAAGACTGTTACATACCTTGGACATTCACAGACAACTTCGATACTACCTGGACAGAACCAAGACCAGTAGAAAGTCTGACCAACTTTTGTAGCTTACGCCCTGCAGTCCAAGGAAAAGCAATTTCAAAACAGACTATTTCAAAATGGATTGGACATTGCATCAGATTCTGTTATTCCTTTCATGGAAAGACTGTTCCAGCCAATGTCAGACCACATTCCACCAGAGCTACAGCCACCTCTACAGCATTTTTAAGAGGGGTGCCTACTAAGGACATTCTAGAAGCTGCTACATGGAGCTCCGTGCATACATTCTCCAAACACTACAATCTCCCTCTATACTCCAGATCCAGAGCAGGCTTTGCTTCGGCAGTCCTGCAGGGTTTGATTGCCGCACCATCTTTTTCCTAGAGCATTCCTCCTCCCCCAGCTAAGCTATGGTATTCTACCCATATGTTATGACTGCAGTTGCATTCTTGAAGGACATAGTACAGTTTTGTACCTACCATAAATGTAGATGTCCGATAGATATGCAACTGCAGTCGGATTTTCCCTCCCTCCATACCCCTCTATGCCTAGGGTCCACTCCTATCCCTGTTTTTCTTAGCTGGGGATATCTGTTATGGTGTTTATTGCTCATTTATTTGTCTGGAATCCTGTTCTTGTCTTCCAATTTGATTTCAGCCTTCCTTGGAGGGCACCTGGCATCTGGGGCAAGAAACACTGAAGAAAATGGCGTCGGCTGATGCTTATGTACTCCAGCCACTCTGACGTCGGAGAGAAATGCGACATCAGCCGACGTCGGACCCAGACTTTGGAATCCGGCCGACCGAGGGCTGCCTGAGGCAGGACAACCCATATGTTATGACTGCAGTTGCATATCTATCGGACATCTACATTTATGGTAGGTACAAAACTGTACTTTCTGCAGGGCATCCTAGCTTCACCTAACCCAGTTTAGTACCAGCCACCCATCCATAGCTTTGGGATTCAACCCAAGTGTGATGACTGCAGCAGTATAACACGATGAACATAGTACAGTTTTGTACCTACCATAAATGTAGATGTTCGAGTGTATATATTGCTGCAGACCAGGTTACCCTCCCACCATCCCCTCTACATACCAGGGTGTTAGTTATAACTCCATGTACATCAGTCTATTGGATGTATGCCTATATGGTGTATTTGCTAACAGCTAATACTATTGTTTATCTACTAAGGTATTTTTGCATAGTTATTTGTATTGCCTTCCTAGTTGGGGGCACCTGACATCTGGGGCAAGAAAAACTGAAGAAAATGGCGTCGGCTGCCTCTTTTATCCCCCTGTCGCACTGACGTCAGGGAAGAAGCGACGACAACTGATGCCGGACCAAGACTTTGGGATTCGGCCGACTGCAGGACCGCCTGACGGCAGGATAACCCAAGTGTGAGGACTGCAGCAGTATATACACTTGAACATCTACATTTATGGTAGGTACAAAACTGTACTTTTTTCTGTACCTTCTAGACCTTATCCAAAGAGGCCAGAAGGGGGGGATGTGGTTCCTTAAATCCCAGAGAGTTTTTCAGGACACACATGATGACTCCTCCCCTAGGGGCAGAGGGGGGAAGAACAAATGGAAGAACACCATCCACGAGGCAGTGGGGGTCTACAAAACCAGGGCAACAGGGATTCTTTCTGTAGTAGGCCCTTTCAGCGCTGCTGAAGGGATGCCCGTCTGTCCATCTCTGGAGGCAGTCGGGGCTCGATTATCTTTGTACTTAAAAGCCTGGCTGGAAATAACAAAAGGTAATTGGGTAGAAAGAGTCCCTATTAGATGAAAGAAAAATTAAAAATCTCGAGCGCTGGAAACCTCAAAAATGCCAGATATTGATGTGTTTTGTGAGATCACAAAACAGTGAATACCAGGAAATCTTTCCTTTCCTCACTGTAGTGCGATCTTGGAGTTGGTACATATAATCAGTGGGGGTGCAGCCCACCACAATAAAGGTTTTGATATTATGCATTTTCGGTGTTTTCCAGTACTCAAGATTTTAATTTTTCGTTTTTACGATATAGACCCATGTACAAAGTATCATATCCAGAGGATACTCCGTACCATTTTCTCTTCCCGTTCCAACCAGTCAAAGAGATCAAGCAACTCTAGAATTTCAAAATTTGCTAGACAAGAGACTCGACTCATCTAGAAAGTCCCTACAGACAAAATAGGATCTGGAACTTACTCAAGATTCTTTAAGTGCCAAAAAGAACAGGGGGACTGGAGACCAGTTTTGGATCTCAGCAGATTAAATGCATCTGTAAAAAAGACCAAGTTCTAGATGGTAACACTGCAGTTGCTTCTTCCCTTTTTGGGAAAAGACAATTGGATGTGCTGTATAGACCTCCAGGATGCGTACTACCAGATAAAGATGGACAGGCCATCCAGGAGTCATCTGCGCTTCCATCTGGGAGCCAATCATTACCAGTTTTGTGCTCTGCCCTTTGGTCTCACTACAGCCCCCAGTGTGTTCAGCAAGTGCATGGCAGTAGTTATGGCTCACCTGAGACGTCTAGGATTCTGTGTGTTTACGTATCTAGACTCATCTGCTACCACCTTAATCTGCTTTGTTGCCATCGCAATGTATTGTGTTTATAGGAGCAGATCTAGACACAATAAACATGATGTAAAACTTCCTGTAGAAGGAGTCTTAGTTTTCAGACAGCAAATCTCCCACCTTCTCTCCACAACAAGAGTACAGGCAAGGACAGTTTTGAAAGTCCTGGGAACCATGGCAGCAGTTATGTTTAGTTCCACTAGCACGCATGCACATGAAAATTCTGCAGTGGCTACTATTCACCCAGTGGTCTTTGCAGGAGCTACCCACATCTCATCAACTTCTGTTAACAGAGTCCTGCAAGCAGGATCTTTGCTGGTGGCATCACTCCAATCATGTGACATCAGGTCAACCCTTGGTTCCCCACAGCCTGTGGCCACAGTGGCCATGGATGCCTCCCAGATAGGGGGGGGGCATTATCTGGGAAGGACAGTCCAGGGCACTTGGCAGGATCATTTGGCCCATTTGCACATCAGTATCCTAGAGATGAGAGCAGTGCTTTTGACATTTCAGGCACTCTAGAACTCTGTCCCGCTGGGAACATTTGTAATACAGACAGACAAAACATGTCAGTTGTCTGGTACATAAACAAACAAGGAGAGACTAGGTCTTACCCCCTTTGTCGAGAGGCCCTCAGAGTATGGCAGTGGGGGGTCTCTTCCCAATGCTTTCTGATAGCAATACACATCCCAGGGAAATCCAACATAACAGAGAAACTCCGCAGAGCAATTCTCTTGCCTCACGAGTGGAACATAAAACAAGAGGTAGCAGAGATTATATTCTGAAAATGGGGCCAGCCTTGCAACCTTTCCACCACATCCATGAATGCCAAATGCAGCAGCTATTTTGCCCTGATCCCCCCTCCGAGGGAGTCACCAAGGGATGCACTTGTACACGATTGGCCTTCGGGACTTCTTTATGCCTTCCCTTCTTCTAATACCCAAGGTTCTCCAGAAAGCCAGCTCATTGGGAAGGACACTGATTCTCATTGCCACAAAGTGGCCTTGTCAGATTTGATTAGTCTTCCTTTGGCCTCATCTTCAGGAGGAGCTGTGGGTTCTGAACCCATTTCCAGACCTTCTGACTCATACGTCCGGAACACTCCACCCTTGTCTTCAAACCCTCAAATTGACAGCTTGGCTGCTCCAATTTCAATTATAGCCAGGCTTCCTAACCTCCCTCATTCGGTCAAACATATATTGATCTGTTCTCATAAGGCCTCAATGAGAAAATGATATATTAGTAAATGGAAAAAGTTTTCTTCCTGGGCATTCACAAAAAACATTGACCCCTTTTCTGCTCTTATAACTTCTATTCTGGAATTTCTAACAAAATTATTTAATGAAGGTGCAGTTGCAGCTACCATTCTTGTACAGTTAGCAGCAATATCTAATTTCCATATAAGCGATTTCACCCCCTAACTTGATGTCCCACAAACTATGCAAAACCTTCCTGAAGGGTACTAATTTAAGACCACCCATAAAAACACTATCACCATGGGACCTAAACTTTGTTCTGTCCTGTTTGATCCTTCCCCATTTGATTTTGCGTCATCATGTGATCTAAAATTTTTAATGTGGAAAACAAGTATGGTGATTGCCATCACTTCTGCTAGAAGAGTTTCAGAACTGCAAGCATTATCGATCAAGCCACCATATATGCTTTTTCACAAAAATAGATTATCCCTTCAAACAAACCCATCATTCCTGCCAAAAGTATGCTCAGAGTCTAACCTAAATCAGTTCATAGAGTTACCAGTCCCCCCCCCAAACCATGGCAACAAGGCAGAATATAAGCTTTACCAACTGGATGTACATAGACAGTTACACTTCTATTTACATAGGAGAAAAGATTTCAGGAAATCTGATCACTTATTTGTGTCATTTTCAGAAGCAAAGAAAGGTGCCCCTATATCTAAGGTCACACTTTCAAAATGGCTCTCAGATTGTATTACCTGTATATATAATTCTAATAACAAAGTTCTCCTCTTTAAAGTCAAAGGTCATTCTACTAGAGCCATGGCAACCTCTTCTGACTTTTGAGCTAGACTGCCACTTGATAGCATTTGTGCTGCTGCGATTTGGGCAGTGCCTCATACTTTTATCACTCATTACAAAATAGATTTGGCCTCCAGGGACAGGGCCTCCTTTGGGTCCACTGTCTTAAAGACTATACTCCAGTGAGCCACCCAAGAAATATGGTTCTAGGGATGCTGTGCCAATCAGTAAGAATAAAGGCAAGATGGACAACAAACATGGAACGTTATGGTGGGTACATAACTTCTTTTTTTTTCTTCAAAGAGGTAATTTGGGTCCTGCAAGAAGTCGGGAGACCCAATACCAGGAAATCTTACACAGTCAAGTGGAAAAGCTTCTCCGCTTTGTGCCTTAAACACAAACTGCAACCCCTTTTGTTAGACATTCCCACGATACTCCACTGTCTATGTGACCTACTACATTCTGATTTGGCCTATTCTTCCAGTAAGACTCACTTATCTGCTGTCAATGCATGCTTACCTTTGGCGCCCCATCTTATGTCAGGGACAGAGATCAAACTTTTCCTGAGAAGAGTTTACCTTAAATTTCCAAGGAAGCCTATCACTGTGCCATGGGATCATAATTTTGTGTTAGAAAAATATACTTTGCCACCACTTGAGCCAGCAGCTTCGGCCATCCCCAGATTCTGCACATGGAAAACCATGCTGCTTCTGGCCGTCTCCTCAGCTGACAGAGTTTCTGAACTTCATGCTGTCGTGGCCCTTCTCCCTTTTCTTATCTTCATAAAGATAGGGTAATCCTTCTGTCATGCCTAAAGTAGCTTATGAGTTGAATCTCAACCAAGCTATCAACTTGCCAACATTTTTTTCCCATTCTGCAAAATAGGGGAGAACAAATATTGCATTCTCTTGAAATTTACAGTTGAAGTTTCACCTGGATAAAACTAAGATCATCAGAAAAATGGATCAGCTGTCTGTTTTTTTCATGGACTACAAGTTGGGACAAGCAGTTTCTAAACAAACTATTGCATCCTAGATTTCATGGATTTCAAAGGCTGTCTCCTTCTGCTATTCACACCATGGAAAGCACTTGCCCTCCTGCCCAAAAGCACATTCCACATGAGCAATGGCTTTATCTGGGGCCTTCTGTAAGGCTGTGGACACCAGATCCATTTTAGAAGCTGCCTCGTGGTCTTCTGACCACACTTTCAGCAAACACTGTGTTAGATGCCTTGTCTAGGTCCAGGATGGCTTTTGCCTGAACAGTTTTGTCTGGCCTCTTGGATTCTACTGCTGCTCTTTAGTCTTTCACTGCCGCCCTCTCTACAGCTTTGGGAATCCCCCATCTGTTATTAGTACTCAACAGTGATTTCAGTCTGGACATAGTACAGTAGATATCCTACTGATCACTGTTGCAGTATTCCCTTCCTCCTTGTACCACTTCCGTACTTTTCTCTTACTCAAAAAAATAAATAAAATGCGCGCGCACGCGCACACACACACACACACACACACACACACACACACACACACACACACACACACACACACACTCTCCTAGTTTTCTATATCACTCTTGGGGGAAGTTTACTTACCTGTTCAAACTACACCTCTCCTAGCAGACCATTATCCTATCTCAGTTGTCTTTAGACAACTGGCTTGTAGATAGGCTGAGGGTCTCTTACATATGTCCTTCTATATACCCCTACGCCAACGAGCTTAGGTAATCATCTAGACATATGCCTTTGGAAGGTAAAGCTTTGGTATCCCAACCAGATGTCCACAGACTGAGAATTCATGTGTTAGGAATACTGCAACAGTGATCAGTAAGATATTAGCTGTTTTGGTAAGTTCTTACACAATTGTACTTTTTTCCTTTTGCTATTTTGGCACTTTGTGTTGCTGCCTCTTTTGTCCACCTCTGGCTTAATTTCCATACCTGTTCTTCCAAAAAATGCTTCTGCTAATAGGAATAAAGATGTCATCTTAAACTTGTTTTCTACATGGTTTAGAAATTTCACTATATATATAGATCTGATGATCTCGTGTGTGCAGTTCCATAATTCAAAATTGTGCATATAATTTCAAGGAGGCAAGTACATCCTTCAGAAAGAGGAATATGTAAATAATCCCTTGCACTATTGTTTATGTACTATTTTGTATGCATCATTTGATGAGCACAAAGCAATTTTCTTGTTTTCCTGTCCAAATGATCCAGTACATTTTGGAACCAGTCACTCTAAAGCTCTGTGCAAGAACAGGAAGAGCAAAGCTGATTTATAGCCAGAACTTTATTCCTTAATGTTATGGCAATTTCATTTAACTGTTTGATACAGGAAACAGGTGGGACATCTTTTTTACTTTAGTGGAGCACACATTGGAGAAGCTTAAGGGGCTTCTTGATTTTAGTGTTGAAGAATGGCTAGAAAAAAAATCTAGAGATCCATTGTCATTTTCATCTGATTCAACCTTTGGGACTCTGATCCAACTCAGATCTGGGGTTTGGCACCTTAAAACCTTCAGATCCAGAGCTATGACTCCTCCCCAACTCATAACCCTTTATCGCAACTCTCAAATTACCTCAGATCTTGTTTGCTGCTTCAACCTAACTATCCCAGAGGCTCTGATTTAATCATTGGATATGTGTTTTACTCTTTCAGTTGCTTAGAATACTTAATTTTTTCCCAGTTTCTATCATGCTTTTATTTTTCTCCTACTGGTATTTCAAGCAAACAAAAAAAAACCTTGCACTGTGATATTTAATTAGCTTAAATTGTTATTCATTGAGAATTTTCAAGGTAGGACACTTGTAGAATTTTTTTCCAGTTTTAGAGTAGATTGTAAGATTGTGTATTGTTTGTTAAATTTTTTGTGAAGTTCTTTTTTGACAGCTTCTTCTGATGGCAGACGAAAGTTTAAAAAAAATGAAATATGGACCCACATTCCCTTTATGTGTATTGTTTGGGAGCAGGACACCTTAAAACAGGCCACAAAGCTCTTCAGAGCAAAAGAGACAAGTTGATTTTAGTGTCTCCTTCCAGCTTATTCAACATCTTTAGATGATGTTCTTCGTGTTTCACTGTTGCAGTCATCACACTTGGGCTATCTGCCTGCAGGTAGCTCTCAGTCGGCCCGAATACCAGAGTCTTGGGATTTCTGCATCGGATGCTGTCACCTCTTCCATGATGTCAGGTCGTCCAGGATATAAAACTTGCAGCCGATGCCATTACATCAGTCTTTCTTGCTGAGAAGGAGACCGAAGCAGAAGCAGTTCACAAGTGCCGGTCGGCCACTACCTGAAATTTTCGTTTTTTTGAGTTTCAGACCTGAAGTCTTCTAAAGCTAAGTACCCCATTGGGGGTTCTTTTTTCTTGCTCTAACCAATGTCAGAAAAAAAGTAACAATTGGCTTGCCTGTGGAAAGCAAATACCTCACAGACATTTTCATTCTTACTGCGTCACCTGTTTAGGCCTAGACCATGACGTTCCTAGCTGTCCGTTTTGTGCCTTGTTTAACACCCAAACCATTTGTCGTTGGGCTATTTTTGTAGCTAAATTCTTTCTCTCTCATTCTCCATATTCCGAAATGGCTTCGGTAAGCCATCTGACTACCGATCTTCCGCACAAAGACAGAGACAGACTGCAAAGGTCAAAAACTGCCGACGACGCTTCTGTTAAGCTAGTCACCAGTCCGTCGGTACTCAGTGAGGTGCCTTTGCAGCCCCTGATGCCCGCTTCTACAGATTCACAGGCCTCTGCTGAGACCCATTCGGAATCTGGTATGCCGTGAGATGCTTATGGAACCTGCGGATGTCTCTACCTTGGATGGGTCTGGAGCCGCTGTGCAGGCACCGGCTTCTGAGGGTGTATTCCGACCTGCCGATATTCATATTAAACCGACAACCTCATTTCCTACTAAAACTACCAAGTTTCTTAGGCCCAAAGTTTGTACTACCCCTAGAAAACCGACGTCAAAAGCGCATGCTCAATCTCCCATGACACAAAAACAAATGGTTAGAATGGCTGAAGACCTTATTACTTTAATTAGGAGAAGCCAGCCTCCCCCCTCTAAATGACAAATAATTGATTTTCCTTCTGATTCTTCAGACCATGAGTCTGATGACTGTGACCCCTATGATTACTAGGACATACCCTTGTCTACCTATAAAGATGCAGATGCAGAGGAATCCATTCCCTCTGCCTCCCCTCCAGAAGATTTTTCTTTTGGTGAAACCTTTCATACCTTAAGAGAGCATTTCCACTGGGAATGCCAGGACTATTCTCAGTCCAAAAAGATACTCAGAGAATTTTTAGATTTGCCTCAGCACAGGCCTGTAGCTATACCCCCTGTCCTGGATATTGTAGATGATGTCTTCATGGAGTCCAGTCTTACTCCTGACACTTTGCCACCAGCTCCTAGACAATCTGACAGGTACTCCAGAGTACCAGACTCTCTCAAATTTCTCTTTAAGAATCCTACTGTGGATCCAGAGACCATTTCCCAGGGGCCTAAAAGCATCAAGGCTACTACAGCCAAAAACCCTACCCCTTCAGACAGGGATTCTAGAGCTTTAGACAGATGGGGTTTGAAGGTATACACCTCTGCAACTCTTGCCATCAGGGCTTTGAATTGCCAGTTTCACGTGTTGAAGTACCAGCAGCATATTATGGAACTAATTAAACAAAAAAAATGGTGTTACTTTCAGATTGTGCAGAAAATAAAGATTTGCAAGAGTTAATGCATTCTGCAAACCAAATTAGTAAACATACTTTGCAGTGTGGGTTTGATGCCCTAGAAGCATCTTACAGGGCTGCTATCACTGGATCTGTACTGAGAAGGCATGCTTGGCTAAAGGAACAAATCTTGCTTGACCATGTCAAAGCAAAATTACTAGATGCTCCATTAAATCAGGAGTGTTTGATTGTCACTAAAGGAGAAGAAGTTCTTAAAAAGATGGAAGAAAAAGATAAATCTATGCAAACTCAAAATTTCTTACAGGTACAGCCTTCTAGCATCGGTAGGCATTGGCCTTCAAAAACTGGTTCTTTCCAGTCCCTCACAGGCTTCTCAGTCCAAACCCAGGGGAAACAGACCACCAAGATTACAGTCTCAGGATATGCAGAGATCTAAACAGTGGAGCATTTCCACCTCAAAGCCAGGGAGTGGTAAGCCACCCCCTTATGGAAAAAGTTCACATTGACTTTCCAATTATCCTTCCCACCCATGCCCAAGTATTTGCGCCCCTAGGAGGAAAACTCGCCCTTCATGCAAAAAAACTGGAGGTTCATTACTCAGGACTGATGGGTTCTAAACATTGTATCCCAGGGATACAGATTCTACTTCCACTCACTGCCAACACCAAGTGGATTGCCAGACCTCCCTCCAAACCAGTGGGCAGAGGCTCAAAAGCAAGTACTTTCCCTTCTTCATATAATGGCCATTCAACCTGTCCCAGTAGAACAAAGGGGACAGGGTTTCTACTCCAGACTGTTCCTGGTGCCCAGGAAAGAGAACTCTTGGTGCCCTATCCTGGGATCTATCAATTCTCAACACCTTTCTGGTGGTCCCAAAATTCAAAATGCTTACACTGCAACAGCTTCTTCCTATACTAGCCAAGGATGCCTGGTTAGTCACCCTAGACTTGAAAGAAGTTTATCTGCACATCCCCATAAGGGAGTCTTGTAGGAAATGTCTACATTTCAGGCAGGCTCCATGCACATCAGTTCTCTGCATTTCCCTTTGGCTTATCTACTCCACCCATAGTATTCACAAAATGCCTGGCTCCAGACATTGCTTACTGCAGGCAGAGAAATATTCAAATCTACCCATACTTGGATGATTGCCTGATTCAGGCGGACAGTCAGGAATTGCTACTTCAGCACCTGGCATTTGTAAAAAGACTTCTAACTTCACTTCATCAACAAAAAGAAATCACAACTGGTGCTCAGCCAACAAATTGTATTCCTGGGAGCAAGCTTGAACACAACTTCCCAGATGGCATTCCTCACTCCAGAAAAGCAGGTCCATTTGACAAACTATTTCAAACTAATGGCCAACAAAACCCAGCTATCTGCAAGGAAAATACTGCAAGCCCTGGGGTTCTTGGCCTCATGCATTCTGCTAATTCCATATGCAAGACTGCATATGAGGTAACTTCAATGGTATTTAAAAAATCTCTGGTGTCAACATTCCCAGGACCTGGAAACAGTGATTCCTAGCATACCTTGTCTAAGGGCAGAGTTTCTTTGGTGGGCAGAAGCATGCAACCACAACAAGGGACAGGGCAGAAGCCTGCAACCACAACAAGGGACTTACTTTCACTCAACCCTTCGCCGCCCAAACCCTGACAATAGATGCGTCAGACTGTGCATGGGGAACTCACATGGCAGGCAAATGCATTCAAAGCAGATGAAGCCCAGAACAAATTCCCCTGCATATCAATCAAAAAGAGATGCTAGCTGTACAAAATACTCTTGACAGTCTTCAAATACCTTATCCTTCCAGGACAGCTCCTGATAAAGACAGACAACACCACAGTTATGTGGTACATAAACAAGCAAGGGAGAACTCATTCTTACCCACTCTGCAGGTTAGCCATGGCTCTGTGGAACACAGCCTTGAGCATCCAAGTGCACCTAGAAGCTCAATTCCTGCCAGGCAAGTAAAATTCAGTGGCAGACGACTTAAGCAGAAATCTTCTAGACCCTCACGAGTGGAAACCTGGAACCCAACTCATTCAAACGTCTAACCCAGAGGTGGACCTTTTTCCCTCCCCCCAAAACCACCAATTGAACAAAGTTTGCACCAGGAACCCTCACAGCAGAGCCTGGAGGGTGGATGCCCTATCCTTTACTTGGGAAAACCTCTCAATTTATGTCTTTCCTCCTCTCAAAAGTACTAAAGATCAAACAGGACAGGCCAAGGGCAATCCTTATTGCACCAGATTGACCACGCTAGCACTAGTACCCACTCCTACGCAGTCTGATAGCAGTGCCACCCTGGCACCTACATCAGACACCTTTCCTGTTGTCTCAGCAGGAGGGACAGATTTCGCATCCACAGCTGCAAACCCTAAACCTTGCAGCCTGGCTTATCCCCTAAATACGCCACCAGCATGCATCAGCAAACAGGTGCTGGACGTCATCCTCGAGGCCAGAAGGCCTAGTAATAGGAAATCCTATGCTGAAAAGTGGAAAAGCTATTGTTCTTGGAGTCAGTCTCAAGGAAAGGACACAGCTGTGCCCACCTTACCTCAAATCCTTGATTACCTAGCAGAGCTTCTCCACTGAGTTCTATCCTTCTCATCCATTAAGATTCATGCCTCTGCCATCTCTGCACATTATAATACTGAGCCACCTCTCTTTTCTCACCCTCTCATCAAACAGTTCCTGAGAGGAGCTAACAATTTAAGGCCCCCTAGGAGAGCTCCCACCCCGGCCTGGGACCTTAACTTTGTACTGGAGAAGCTCACACTTCCCCCTTTTGAACCCGCTGCTTCAGCAGAGTTAAAATTCCTCTCTTGAAAAACAGCCTTACTTACTTCAGCAAGAAGAGTGTCTAAGTTACAGGCACTAATGGTGGTGGAGCCCTTCATTATTTTCCATGCTGACATGGTCTCCCTCAGGACTTAATCCATCCTTTATGCCGAAAGTGGTATCCGGTGTGACTTTAAACCAATCCATCCATTTGCCAACCTTTTTCCCTAATTTTCAGAATAAAGGAGAAAGGATCCTGCACTCCTTGAGCATGCACAGACAGCTCAGGTTCTACCTTGACAGGATTAAGCCTTTCAGAAAATCTGATCAGCTGCTAATCATCTTTGCTACAGGGGCAGAAGGCAAGGCTATTTCGAAGCAAACCATTTCCAAATGGATAGCACACTGCATCCATTTCTGCTACAAGCACCATGGAAAACCTACCCCTCAGGGGATTAGAACTCATTTCACTAGAGCTACTTCAACCTCTGCAGCATTTCTCAGGGGAGCCCCTACCAGGGCCATTCTGAAAGCTGCAACCTGGAGTTCTGTACACACCTTCACCACGCATTACCACTTACCTATGTTTTCTAAATCCAGAGCTGGATTTGCTACAGCAGTCTTACAAGGCCTGCTAGCCAGCCCTAACACTTCTTGACTGCCTCCACCCTTCCTCAGCTTTGGGAATCAATCCAAGTGTGATGACTGCAACAGTGAAACACGAAGAACATAGTACAGTTGTGTACACTTACCATAAATGTGGATGTTCGAATGTTTTCACTGTTGCAGTCCTGGTTTCCCTCCCTCCAGTCCCCTGGCTTTCTCTATCCTTTCTACCTCTTCTCTTTATGGCCATTTATTATGGCAGGGGTATTTACTTTTCAATGGAGGTGTTCCACACCATGTAATAGCTTCCTATTTTGGGGGGCTCCTGACATCTGGGACAAGGAAAAACTGATGTAATGGCATCGGCTGCATGTTTTATACCCCTGATGACCTGACTTCATGTAAGAGGTGACAGCATCCGATGCAGAAATCCCAAGACTCTGGTATTCGGGCCGACTGAGGGCAACCTGCAGGCAGATAACACAAGTGTGATGACTGCAACAGTGAATACACTCAAACATCTACATTTATGGTAAGTGTACATAACTGTACTTTCTTTGTGTTTCACTGTTGCAGTCATCACACTTGGGTTATCTGCCTGCAGGTAGCCCTCAGTCGGCTGAATACCAGAGACTTAGTATTTCTGCCTCAGATGCTGTCGCTCCAGGATTGACGTCCGGTCATCAGGGGTATAAAAACAAGCAGCCAATGCCATTACATCAGTCTTTCTTGCCGAGGAGCCTGAAGCACAAGCAGTTCGCAAGTGTCAGTCGGCCGCTACCTGAGTTTTCATTTATGAATTGAATCAACCTGAAGTCTTTTAAAGCTAAGTACCCCATTGGGGATCCTTTTTTCTTGCTCTAACCGATGTCAGAAAAAGTTAATAATTGTCTTGCCTGTGGAAAGCAAATACCACACCGAGATTTTCATTGCTACTGCGTCACCTGTCAAGGACCAGACCACGACGTACTTTGCTGTCGATTTTGTGCCTTGTTCAACACCTGAACATCGGGCCCTTGTTGTTGCTAAATACTTTCGTTCTCGATCTCCATATTCCGAAATGGCATCAGTAAGCTATCCGACTACCGATATTCCGAAAAAACATTAGGATAAAGACAGAGACCGCACAGGTTCAAAGCTGCCGACGACACTTCCGTTAAGCTAGTCGCCAGTTCGCCGGTACTCAGTGAGGTGCATTCACAGCCCCTGATGCCCACTTCAGTGGATTTGCAGGCCTCTACCGAGACTCGTTCGGAGTACGGTATGCTGCAAGACTCTTCTACGACTATGGAACCGGTGGATGTCTCTAGCTTGGATGGGTCCAGAGCCACTGAGCAGGCAATGGTTTCTGAGCAAGTTCTTTGCACTACTGATGTTCAACACAAACCGCCTACTTCAGTTCTGTCTAAAACTACCGAGTTTCTAAGGTCAAGAGTACGCACTAGACCTAGAAAACCGATGACCAAAGCGCATGCGCCTGCTCCTTTGCCACAAAATAAAATGCTTAAAATGGCAGTAGACCTTATTATGCTGATTAGGGGAAGTCAGCCT
This sequence comes from Protopterus annectens, assembly GCF_019279795.1. Lineage (NCBI taxonomy): Eukaryota > Metazoa > Chordata > Ceratodontiformes > Protopteridae > Protopterus > Protopterus annectens. Next base: position 124,532,071 of record NC_056749.1, read on the forward strand.
TCTCCTGCTAAGAGAAAGAGACCAGTCCCCAGCAGCTTCAACAGACCAAGAGTCTGACGACTCAGGTTTCTGATTATGAAGACATGCCTTTATCTGCTTATGAGGATTCTAATGCAGAGAAATCCATTCCGTCTGCCTCTCCTCAAGAGGATTTTTCTTTTGGTGAAACCTTACATACTTTAAGAGAGCATTTCCACTGGGAATGCCAAGACTATCCTCAGTCTAAAAAGAGACTCAGAGAATTTCTAGACTTGCCACAACACAGGCCTTTAGCAATACCACCAGTCCTGGAAGTTGTTAATGATGTCTTTATGGAATCCAGTCTTACTCCTGATACTTTATACCCCCTGCCCCTAGGAAACCAGACAGGTACTACAGAGTACCTGACTCTCATAAATTTCTTTTCAAAAATCCTACTGCTGACCCAGAGATCATTTCCCAGGGGCCTAAAGGTATCAAGGCATCTACAGCTAAGAATCCCACCCCTTCGGACAGGGATTCCAGAGCTTTGGACAGATGGGGTAATAAAGTATATACCTATGCAATGATTGCCATTGGGGCTTTGAATTGTCAGTTTCATATGCCGAAGTACCAACAACATGTTATGGAAGTTGTTAAGCAAAAAATAGCTACCTTCACAGACTGTGCAGAAAAGAATTGCAAGAGCTTATGCATTCTGCAAACCAAGTCAGCAAGCATACATTACAGTGTGGCTTTGACACCTTAGAAGCATCTTACAGGGTAGCAGTCACTGGTTCTGCACTGAGAAGGCATGCATGGCTTAAGGAGGAGACCTTGCCAGATCATGTCAAATCCAAGTTACCAGATGCTCCTTGAATAAGGACAGTCTGGCACCAAAGCAGAAGAGGTTCTTAAAAAGATGGAAGAAAAAGCTAAATCTATGCAGACAGTCAAAGAATTCTTGCAAGTACAGCCTCCTAGATTCAGTAGGCATTGCCCCTCAAAACATTGGTCCTTTCCAGCCCCCTCAAGGCCATCTCAAACTAGACCCAGGGGAAACACACACCCCAGACTACAGTCTCAGGGTATGCAGAGATCTAAGCAATGGAGTGCCTCCACCAATAAAGCAGGGAGTGCTCAACCACCCCCTTATGGAAAGAATTCCCAATGACTTAACTCCACTCCCTGTCTCTGCCCAACTGCTTTTGTCCCTAGGAGGAAAACTTGCCTTTCATGCAAAAAACTGGATTCCCATTACCAAAGACTGATGGGTCCTCAACATTGTATGCCAGGGGTAGAAATTTTACTTCCGCTCATTGCCAACCCCAAAAGGTTTCCCAGACCTCCCTCTAAACCAGTGGGCAGAGGCTCAAAACCAAGTCCAAACCTTACTCTTTATAAGGGCAATTCAACCTGTTCCTGCAGAACAGATAGGTCAAGGATTTTATTCCAGACTTTTCCTGGTACCCAGAAAATAGGGCACTTGGCACCCAATCCTAGATCTTTCCATTCTCAACACCTTCCTGGTGGTACCAAAATTCAAAATGCTCACACTGCAGCAGCTTCTACCTATGCTAGCCAAAGATGCCTGGTTAGTCACCCTAGACGTAAAAGAAGCCTATCTGCACATCCCTATAAGGGAATCTTGCAAAAAATATCTACGCTTCAGGGCAGGATCTATGCATTATCAGTTCTCTGTGCTTCCCTTTGGCTTATCCACTGCTCCCAGAGTATTCACAAAATGCTTGGCTCCAGCCATTGCTTACTGCAGACAGAGAAATATTCAAATTTACCCATACTTGGGCAACTGTCTGAGTCAGGCAGATAGTCAGGAAATACTATTGCAGTACCTAACATTTGTAGCAAACCTTCTAACCTCCCTGGGGTACCCCATCAACAAAAAGAAATCAAAACTAGTCCCCAGTCAAAAGATTGTATTCCTGAGAGCAAGCTTGAACACTGCATCCCAGATGGCGTTCCTCACTCCACAAAAACAAGCCTATCTGACAGGCTGTTTTACTCAAATGGCCACCAGAACCCAGCTATCTGCAAGGAAAATCCTGCAGGCCCTAGGGTTCATGGCCTCATGCATCCTACTAATGCCATATGCCAGACTGCATATGAGGAAACTTCAATGGTACTTAAAAAGTCTTTGGTGCCAACATTCTCAGGACCTGGAAACTGTTATTCCTATAATACCTTGTCTAAGGACAGAGTTTCTTTGGTGGGCAGCAGCATGCAACCACAACAAGGGACTGTCCTTTACCCAACCTTACGCCACCCTGATCCTAACCACAGATGCAATAGACTATGCCTGGGGGGCACCCATGGACAGCAAGTGCATTCAGGGCCACTGGAGCCCAAGTCATATGCATCTGCACATCAACCAGAAAGTGATGCTAGCTGTGCAGCACACACTGACATCTTTCAGATTCCTACTCTCATCTGGAACCCTGCTAATAAAAACAGACAACACCACAGTTATGTGGTACATCAACAAGCAGGGGGAACCCACTCTGCAGGCTAGCCATGGCCCTGTGGAACACAGCCTTGGACATGCAGGTCCATCTGCAAGATCAATTCCTGCCAGGCAAACAAAACTCACTGACAGACGATTTAAGCAGAAATCTCCTAGACCCACACGAGTGGCAACTAGAGCCCAGCACCTTCAACCTTCCGATTCAGAAATGGGGGACCCCAGAGGTGGATCTCTTTGCCTCCCCCTGCAATCACCAGCTCAGCAGATTCTGCACCAGGAAACCTCACAGCAGGGCCAGGAAAGTGGATGTCCTATCCTTCCAGTGGATAAATCTCTCAATCTATCCTTTCCCCCTCTGCCCCTCCTCTCAAGAGTATTGCTCAAGATAAGATGGGACAGACCAAGGACAATTCTGATTGCCCTGGACTGGCCACACCAGCACTGGTACCCACTCCTGTGAAGCCTGTCACCGGTGCCACCCAGGCACCTACACCAGAGCCCAACCCTGCTCTCAGCAGGGGGGACAGATCTTGCACCCACAACTACAAACCCTAAATCTTGCAGCCTGGCTTATTCCTTGAATTCTCCCCTAGTAACCAGCCTAAGCAAGCAGGTGCTGGACATCATCCTTGAAGCCAGAAGACCCAGTACAAAGAAATCCTATGCTGATAAGCGGAAAAGGTACTGCTCCTGGATTCAATCTAAAGGAGAGGACACAACTCTGACCTCCTTGCCTCTAATCCTGGATTACTTAGAAGATCATCTCCACAGAGGTATATCCTCCATTAAGATCCATGCCTCTGCCATTTCGGCTCATTACAACACTGAGCCACCTCTCTTCTCTCACCCTCTTATCAAACAGTTCCTGAGAGGGGCAAACAAACTTAAGGCCACCAAGGAGAACCCCCTCCCCTGCTTGGGACCTTAACTTTGTACTGGAAAAGCTCATGCTACCCCCCCACCTTTGAACCTGCAGCATCAGCAGAGTTAAAATTCCTGTCTTGGAAAACAGCCTTGCTTCTGGCCATCACTTCAGCTAGAGGAGTGTCTGAGCGATAAGCACTTATGGCTGTGGAGCCCTTCATTATTTTCCATTCCAACAGGGTTTCCCTCAGGAATAACCCTTCCTTTATGCTTAAAGTGGTGTCCAATGTAGCTCTCAACCAATCTATCCATTTGCCTACCTTCTTCCCTAATCCTCAAAATAAAGGGGAAAGGATCCTGCACTCCTTGGACGTGCACAGACTGCTCAGATTCTACCTTTATAGGACTAAGCCCTTCAAAAATCTGACCAGTTACTAGTCAGCTTTGCAACGGGGGCAGAGGGCAAGGCCATTTCTAAGCAAACAGTTTCCAAATGGATAGCACATTGCATCCATTTCTGCTACATGCACCATGGGAAACCAACCCCTCAGGCGGTCAGAACACATTCCATTAGGGCAACTTTTACCTCTACAGCATTCCTCAGGGGAGTCCCTACTAGGGACATCCTGGAAGCTGCTACCTGGAGTTCTGTACACACCTTCGCCAAGCATTACCTCCTGCCTATCTTTTCCAAATCCAGAGCAGGTTTTGCAACTGCAGTCCTGCAAGGCATTCTAGCCAGCCCTAACTCTTCTTGACTGCCTTCACCCTTCTTCAGCTTTGGGAATCTACCCAAGTGTGATGACTGCAGCAGTGAAACACGAAGAACACAGTACAGTTATGTACACTTAACATGAATGTAAATGTTCGAGTGTATTCACTGTTGCAGTCCTGGTTTCCCTCCCTCCAGCCCCCTGGTTTTCTCTCTCTAAACTCTCTGTCTTTTACTTACCCCCCCTTTCAGGGGTATTGGTATTTACTTTTTACTGGTGGTGTTTTCCCCCACCATAACTTAGCCCCCTATTGGGGGTCTCCTGACATTTGACGCAAGAAAAACTGATGTAATGGCATTGGCTGCCTGTTTTTATACCCCCTGACAACCTGACCTCAGTCCTGGAGTGGCAGCATCTGATGCAGAAATACTAAGTCTCTTGTATTTGGACCGACTGAGGGCTACCTGCGGGCAGATAACCCAAGTGTGATGATGACTGCAACAGTGAATACACTCTAACATCTACATTTATGGTAAGTGTACACAACTGTACGTTGTTTCTCCTTCATCTTTGACTCTGGGTGAGAAAAAAAAAGATAATGAAGCTTTGAAGTTGAAGGACCCCATTCAAGGCACTAAGAAGGACATTGAGAGACAAAATCAACTGGTACACTGATAAAACAATATAAATCATAACACAACACTTTTAAATAAGAGACAAAAAAGGTAATGTGACCACAGCCAGCAAATCACATTATACCATTAATTAAAACCTAAAACATTTTAAAAGAATTTATTGTATTAATTTCATTCTTAAAGGGGCAACTACAAATTTTGCTGTTGAATTTTAACAAGTACAGGCTTGATGCGGACTAAATTATTTGTAGCGGGTTCTGTATCTGCATGAAGCCTGATAATCCACTCATATTCTTTATTCTCAAGATGATTGTTCAAATAATTTCCTCTAGGCCCCTTTTGTCCACTATCACCCTAAGTGATAGACCAGAAGAAGTGAAGTAGAGAGAGCGTTATAAAAACAATATTCAGAGAAGGGAAGGAAGCTGTAGTTAAAAATAGTAGTAGTGATAAAATTAGATATGTTTCATAGTTTGGTACTAGGCTATCTGCCCTTGGGCATTTATAAGCCAAGCCATAGTGATGTGGCTTTCGCCACCCCATGTAATGGTACAAAAGTGTACAGAATAGATTTAGAATACTGTGCCTCTGTCTAGTAGTGACACAGTGAAGACCCCCCTTACATAATATAATTAGTTTACTGTGCCCCTGTCTAGTAGTGACACAGAGATGACCCCTGGGGTAAACTTACGATCTCCCATCCACTCGTCAAGATTTCTCTTGAAGAGAGTCAGTGAGGGGCTCTGCCTAACATGAACTGGGATTCTGTTCCAAAGTATGGGAAGCCTCTGAGTTATGAATCTGTCCCTCCAGCATGTCCTATTCATATTTGTGCTGAGGTTCAAATCTTTAGCTCTCGTGGTTCTGATGGATTTGGATTTTTTGAGGTGGAGCATGTCCATCAATTCCTGATTGGACATGGCCTTGTATGTCAGGCACAGATCACCTCTGAATAGGCGGTGTGCTACTGAATAGTCAGAGTTTCTTTAGTCTGACAGCATATGACATATGTTGGAGACCCTTGATCCTCTTGATGAGGTACTTTTGGGGTCTCCCTAGCTGTTGCAAGTGCCGGGTGAGGTACATACCAAATGGGGCATTGTACTCAATCATGGACCTGATAAGGGAGGAGTACAGGAGCACAATGACCTCCTTTGATCTGGATGTGAATCCCTTCATGATAAGGTGGGCAAGGTAGAAAGTCTTTCTAACCACTTTGGCAACGTGGGTGTCAAATGAGAGGTCACTGTCGACTTGGGTCCCTAGGTCTCTGATTACTTTTTCCGTACTCAGTGGGTTACCGCCTATGTGATAATTTGTGGGCGCTTTGTTTTTCCCAAAGGGGATGACTATACACTTTTTGGCATTTAGTTTAAGGCCATGACTCCGGCACCAGTTGTCTGTTTCAGTGAGGCCTTTCTGTAGGATGTATGTGTCAGCTGGTGTATCGACTATGGCGCCTAGTTTGCAGTCATCTGTGAACTTGGTCAGCCACAACCCTCCCATGTTTGCTTTCACATCTGAGAAATAAATGCCGAACAAGAGGGGTCCCAGGACAGAGCCCTGTGGGACACCACTTGTCACTGGCTTTGAGTCTGACATGGCTCCAGCGATTTTGACTTTATGGGTTCTATCCTTTAACCAGTTTGCCACCCATCTTGTGACATATGGATTTACATTTAAGCTGTTGAGCTTGTCTATGATGCCAGAGTAGGGTATTGTGTCGAAAGCTTTAGCCAAGTCCAGGTAAAGGCTGTATTGACTGCTTTGCCCTCATCAATGGCTCTAGTGACTGTTTCGAAAAAGTCAACCAGGTTCAAAAGGCAGGATCTGCCTTTTACAAAGCCGAACTGGGTGGGATCAGGTGTCTGTAAGTCCCCAATGTCTCTGTGTATTAGTTTCATAATGATTCTTTCCATAGCCTTGCAGACCAGGCTGGTCAAGCTTATGGGGCAGTTGTTACCAGGGTCAGTAGAGGTGCCTCCTTTGTGGAGTGGGACTACTGTTGCTGTGCGCTAGTTTTCAGGTACATATCCTGTAGTAAGGCTAAGGTTAAATAACATTTTTATGTGTGGGTTTAGCTCCTCTTGGAGTTCACGTAGCATGCAACCCGGGATACCATCAGGTCCCATTGATGCTGTTTTTTTAGCTTTGCTGAGGGCAGTTCTCACCTGGACATCTGAGATGACAGGGAGGTTACATTCAGCTGGGATAAGTATTTCTTCTTTTGGGGGTGAGAGAGGGGAGACATTTGCACTGAACCTGTCTGCCAGAATGTTGGCAATATCTGTGGGTTCAGTGTATTTTTTGTCATTGTGAACTAACTCTGAACATATCTGAGGGTTTCTGCCCAGGTTTCTAACATAGCTGAAGAAGGCCTTGTGGTTATCTTTAGTGTCCATAGCGATTTTTCTCCCAAAGTTGTCCTTGGATGTTTTTATGAGAGAACATAGCTTTCTACTAGTGCTGATCAGAGATGCCTTCTCTTTATGGGATTTTGCTCTGTCATGCAGTAGCTTCCTTCTTTTGTTATACAATTTGTTTATGGCTGGGGTCCACCAGACAGGACGCCTGCCCTTGATGGAGAGGGTCTTGGTTTTATTTGGGATTGCATGGTCCATGCATTCTTGGAGATGTCCGTAGAAAGCATTTGTGAAGGATTCTGCATTGTGGGATGTGGTTTCCACTGTCCCAGTGGGCTTAAAGGATACCATCTCAGTTTTAAGAAGTGTGAAGTCGGCTTTTGAGAAGTTTTTCACTGTAGTCTTTTGTGTTGGGGGTGGAGGTGGGATATGTATATCCAGGGTGATTAGTTTGTGGTCAGATCTCACCAGTGAAGGGTATACTTCCGGTGTGGAGCACTTTGTCCCCATGTTTGTGATGATCAGGTCTAGTATATTATCTCCCCTTGTGGGAGAGGTGACTAGCTGTTCCATTGCGTTTGAATTTATGAATTCCAGGAACCCTTGGGCTAGGGTGTTTGGGCTAGAATAATGCACCCAGTCTATGTTAGGGTAGTTGAAGTCTCCCAATATGATGGTGTTTGGTGAGACATTCATATCCTCCAATGTCTTCAGGAAGGCTGAGTGGGGTTCCTGAGATTGGGAGGGTGGTCTGTAACATGCTACCAGTTGTATAGCAGTTTTGCCTATGGTTAGTTGCACCTGGATGGTCTCTGATGCTTCATGTGTTGCCACTAACCTGGAGGTGTGGGTGTCCTTGATGAATATGGACACTCCCCCTCCCTTTTTGGTTTGTCACGAGTTTTGGGGCCGAAAAGCATGATACGAGGTATAGCCTGGTAGTGCTGGGGTGCTCTCAGGAGCCTTGAACCAGGTTTCAGTTACTGCACAGATATCGATGTCCTCCATACTGAGGAGTGCTTTGAGAGCCTGCATCTTGAGATTTAGACTTCTGGCGTTGAGCAGCATTACCCTTAATTTTTTTCCATTTTTGTTTTCTAAGGAGGTGGGTTTGTCTTTTGAGCCTTGCCTAAAAAAGGCACTATGGGGGAGGCAAGAGCCTTAGCCAATATCCGGAAGCCCAGTGGTGACAGATGCAAGCCGTCCATTGTGAAGCAGTGTGGCTTGTCCAGCATGTCATCCCAAGCAGACAGACATTGGATCCCCCTAGAATGACACCAGTATTTGAGCCAATTATTAAAGCTGGTCATCTTGTTTTTGTATTGTGGCATCATGCTTGGTGAGGGCAAGATGCTGCTCAGGGTCAGGGTCATACCAGCCTGGGCTACATAATCAGAGAGCTCCTCTATGTCTCTTTTCATGTAGTCCAGGGAGGTACGTCTCAGGTCATTCATGCCGGCATGGACAATGATGGAGTCATATTTGTACTTGCTTTGGAGTGACCTGAGTGCGTGTGTTATGTGGCAGATCCTAGCTCCCAATAAGCAGCTCACCGTTACCCTCTCCGTGTTCAGCCTGGTAAGCGGAACGTCAGTGTGTCTGACTATAGAGTCACCTATTACTAGTGTATCAGGCATGGTGTTTGGCCTTAAGGGCTGTGATTGTTTGACACACTGATTTATTGAAGTATGTGATGCATGTGTTATGTTTTGAGGTGGTGGATTTTTGGGTGTCTGCTTTGGGAGCCTCTGTTGTTTTGGTAAGTTTTTTGTTAGAGCCTCCGAGTATGTCTTTGTGTTGTTATGTGTTTGGTTTGCAGTTGTGGTAGGTCTATGTGGGACTGGGTTTGGTGTGTGTGTGGTTACCTTCTCCTCCTGTCTGGTCTTGCCAATCCTGAGTTGAGAGAGTTCAGCCTCCAGTTTGGCTATATAGTTGCATCTCTCACATGTATTTGTATTTGTTGGGAGGAGGAGAGGGTTGTCTGTGCACATGAGACAATTGTAGAATTGTCTCAAGATTCCCAGATTAACCAGCTGAACCGGAGAGGATGCCAGCTATCTACCATTCGACATGCTAGAATATTATAAGGGAGTGCTGTGCCTTTAAGGGAAGTGGGTACTCACAGGGAAGGTAGGTGGATGTAGTGCTTACTTTAGTTAGCGAGTGCTTACTTAGAAGAGATGTTTTGAGAACAAGTGCTAGGCTTATAATAAAGCGATTAGACTAGATTATTATAAGAGTAGAGCTTTCTTAAGGGAAAATTTGAAGAGCAGACTTGGTAGAGCCAGAAAAGTTTAACCGGCACTGCGCTATGCGCACAACCGCACAAAGCCGTGCAAACGTGGATTTTAAACAGGGAACTTCAAAAGAGCTAGAAATGGTCCAAAACAACCAATTACTACAAGCTCTTGTGCTGAGGTCACTCCTTCAGGGACAGTTAGGCTGCTCAAGGCTCCCTACTCCCACTGGTGAGCAAAGAAACTTCCTTCTATCCAAGTAAGACAATGGACACCACAGGAACTACACCACAGCCTGTATACTGGTCTAAACTAGTCGAGGAGAGGCGGAAAAACAAGGATTTTTTTTGTTTTTGAGATAGAAAGCATACAGAAATGTAGGAAACAGTAATAAACCAGTTACACAGGCTAGCACACTTTAGTGGACAGCCTCAACAGTTAAATTTAACAAACAAGCAAACAACTTTCGACCAATTTTCGACTAAATGAAACTTTAAGTGCAGATAATATATAATGCAACAAACAGTTAAAAAACAGTTTAAGCTTGTTCAAGGTAAGCAAGAGAAGGTATTTCAGGTAAAAAAACAGCAAAAAATACTTAAATCAGGAAAGTAGTCGCTTTTCTCAGTTCTCTGCTGCTAGGACCACTCTGCAGGACCACGAGGAGCTGTTGCTGAGTAGTATAGCCAGAAAAAAACGCTCAGAGGCGGATTTTAAACAGGGAACTTCAAAAGAGCTAGAAATGGTCCAAAACAACCAATTACTACAAGCTCTTGTGCTGAGGTCACTCCTTCAGGGACAGATAGGCTGCTCAAGGCTCCCCACTCCCACTGGTGAGCAAAGAAACTTCCTTCTAGCCAAGTAAGGCAATGGACACCACAGGAACTACACCACTGCCCAGAATACAGCAAAGCCTGTATACTGGTCTAAACTAGTCGAGGAGAGGTGGGAAAACAAGGATATTTTTTTGTTTTTTTTTTGTTTTTGAGATAGTAAGCACACAGAAATGCAGGAAACAGTAATAAATCGGTTACACAGGCTAGCACACTTTAGTGGGCAGCCTCAACAGTTAAATTTAACAAACAAACAAACAACTTTTGACTAATTTTCGACTAAATGAAACTTTAAGTGCAGATAATATATAATGCAACAAACAGTTAAAAAAACAGTTTAAGCTTGTTCAAAGTAAGCAAGAGAAGGTATTTCAGGTAAAAAACAGCAAAAAATACTTAAATCAGGAAAGTAGTCGCTTTTCTCTAACCACCTATAGTTTAAGAACAGACCAAGTTAAGAAAATTATACAAAAGAATTGGGCTATTCATATGGCTGCACCTGAGCTGCATACTGTATTAGATGACAGACCCTTCTTCTCCTATAGGAATCTAAGGAGTTTAAAGAGAAGATTGTGTTATAAGGATTTTACAGATATGACAAAAGTTAAGTTAGGTAATAAATGTGGTACTTTTGGATGCATGTCTTGTAGTTGTTGTGAAGACATCGTTAAAAATGACAGTGGTAAATTTCTCCACCCAGTGTCTAATAAGCAATTTAATTTTAATTGTACTGCTACTTGCAATAGTGTAAATGTGATCCATCTTGCTACCTGTGTATAATGTTTCATTTTACATAGGGAAGACTACAAGAAAATTAAAAGAGAGCATTATAGAACACAACGGCGGTAGCATTGTTACCTCACAGCAAGAGGTTCTCCCGTTCGATTCTCAGCTGGGCTTGGGAGTGCCTTCTGTGTGGAGTCTGCATGTCCTCCCTGCAGTTGGGTAGCGTTCGAAAGACATGCGTGTGTAAATGGGCATGCCTTTGTTGAAGGTTGGGCATCGAGCTGGCCCCTCGGTGTTTCGTAAAAATCTACTGACAATCATTAGCGGACCGGAGTTCCGCTGTGGCGATCCCTTACCGGGAAAAGCCGAAAGACAAACAGCAACAACATAGAGCACAAATCAGACATGAGGAAAAATGAAAAACAATTGCGCTATCTAAGCATATTATGCTTAATGGTGTAGATCATTTTTTTTTAAATTTAGGGTGATAGTGTACAAAAGGGGCCTAGAGGAGGGGATTTGAACAGTCATCTTGAGAATAAAGAATGAGTGGATTATCAGGCTTCATGCAGATTCAGAACCCGGTATAATTTAGTCAGCATCAAGCCTGTACTTGATAAAATTCAACAGCAAAATCTGTAGCAGTGGTATATCAGTTATGTTATTATACCTTATTCATATGCTCAGGAGGTGCTTTTATGCTTTGCTTGCACCTAATGTATACCATGGTATACTTTTCTGGTTTTTATAACAATTGATGATTTTTTATAATAATTTATGTCATTTTAGTTGAATTTATTTAATGATTATATATTCATATATAGTTATGTTATTTATGCTTCATGTTAGTTTATATATTTGTATATTTATATTTGCCATGTATTTGATAATGTGCTTAGGAGGTGCATATATAGTGCATATGAGTACTGGTAATTATATGCCTATTAATTACGCCATAGCAACCAGATGATGCATTTTATGTGATTGGATACATTGTATAATGAGCCAATATTTTAACATCATGTGTTTCTGAGTCATTCATTAGATCTGAAGAAGCTACACGTGAAAATGCTCATCTTTGTTATCCTGTACTATTTTATTTATTAAATTTACTTACTAATCCTTGCCGTGGACTGCTGGTATGCTTTTATACAGTTTATTTTGGCTCTGATGTCTGCCTTGGAGCCAAGAAGAGTTGGAGCTTCCGGATCTCTCTATTTTGCATCTTTTAGAGAGACTTCCTACATTCCTCTCTCTTTCATGGCCTTTGAGGCTTTCCAACGGGTTCCTCTTATGGTTGAGAGAAGAGGTGTTACCATGTTATTTGGATCTGACCCAACCTCAAAAGTACTGTGCTCCAGAATCCACTGTTTCCCCTTAACAAGTGCAGCCAGCTTCCAAAAGTGTTGGTGAAGTACCCAGTTTGATTCAGACCCATTGCCAGATATTCCCCAATGACAAGTACATAGAAAGCAGATATGCAAATTAAAGCACTTGGATTCATCCCCAGAATCCTTAACAGAAGATATGGATTTGGAGAAAGGGGAGGGCTGCCTGATCCCCTGCAGAGAAATCCTAGAATTAATAAAAAAGAAAGGGTGATGGCCCACAGATGCTCCATACCTGGAAGAATATGGGTTTCTGGAGGCTGCTGTTGTACTACCTGGGTGGTCCCACCCCCTGACACCTTCATTTACATAGTGGCTCAGTGGGTCTGGACAGATCCTAATAAAGCAGAACACACACCTAAGAAATTCTGAAAAATTATAGCTGTACCAAAAGCAGACCTCATTGGAGTTAGCCTCATTGGCTGTAGTGGCAGCTACAAAAACATGGAACTTATGAGGAGAGTTCATCTGTCCATCTCCCTAACAGGGAGTCCAGGTCTTTGGACAGATTTGGAAAACTGACTTGTGCTTCAGCAACTTTTTCCCCTGAAAGCACTGAACTACATGGCTAACATCATTCGATCCCAAAGAGATTGCCAGGTCTCTTTCAGGTAACTTGCCAACACATACCCAGAAGACCGTGGAATCCGAACTTTCTGTGTTGTCCTCTACTTCAAACGTCTCCACTTGCATGCTTTCAAATACAGTCGATGGGACAGCCAGAGCAGCAGGTACTGGCATAGCCATATACCTCCATGTCTAGATGTGTTGTGTGATTTTGCAGAGGGCTTTAAGATGTCTTTCATAAAGGCCTCCTTTGATGGTACCACATTGTGTGGTCCGAATGTCAAAGACATCCTGACTAAGAGTGAATGACTGCAAGACCCTTTTCTGCCATTGTAATTTGTTTCTGTACTCCTCAGAGAATAGTCTCCAGGAATCAGTGAGGTGAGAAGAAAATATGTTTCTGGAAATCATAGGGTCCTACCCAGGGCACTTCAGACAGACACCCCCCCCCAGCAGCAGAGGAGGGGGTAATTTTAATAAACATCGCCCTGGAGGCAGAGGCAGTCGCCAAGCCAAGGGTTTCACTGACCTTTCTCCAAGAAAGCCTTCCAGTGCTCCTGAAGTTACACAACTGCCTCACTGTGGTGGCATTCTGGGTACTTATCCCTGCACCCTCAAACTTGGCATGCTATATCCGTTCCAGTTCTTCGATGTTAAGGATAATAACCAGAAGATATTCAATTTCATTTCTAATATTGCCTCTTGTAAAAGTCAAGATTCTTGTAGTGCTACCCAATCAGTTAGAATCCACAAAAGCGGAAGTAGAAAAGCTGCTAGAAGAAGGAATCATCCAGTAGGTCCCACCAGATCAGATAAGTTCTGGTGTCTACTCCAGGTTCTTTTTAGTTCCAGAGAAAACTGGGTACCTCAGACCAGTATTGGACTAAAGTCATTTAAACCAGTATGTGAAACATACACCTTCCTGAGATAACTCCAGCACTTCACCTAATTCAGCCCCACATTCCCTCTACAGCTTTAAGACCTAGTAAACAGAACCTTATAACTGTCATCACACATAAAAACGAAGCTGGTAAGTCCCTCTTTGCCAACACCATTGCCAAAACCTGGAACACACTACCAAGCCAACTAACTTCTACCACCTCTTTTAGTCAATTCGAAAAACTCCTGAAAACCCACTAAGTAAACTGGCTATGCTCATGCCACTCACCAGGCTAATCCATACCAAGATAATTTGTCAGGGTACAGCTATGTATAAACAGTTTCTCCCCTGAAAGCTTCCAAACCCATATACATTTACCTTACAAAACTTATAACTGCAAAAGAAAAAAAATATATACCTCTGATTGTCTACTGTAACAAATGTTAATCATAACATGATGTCCTGTTGTATATATATATATGCCATATGTATGTATGTTCTACTTCATTTTGCACTCATGTAAATGGACCTGTGTCCACTCAGACTTTCCCAGTAAACAAATGTAAAATAAATAAATAAATTGGTCACAGTTTAGTCTCTTTTGCCTCAACTCAAAAAGAACAACTGGATGTCCTTCATGGATGCATCTGCAGTCATAACAGCTGGGTTGTCCTGTCGTCAGGCAGCCCTACAGTCGGCCGGATTCCAAAGTCCGGGTCCGGCTTCGGCTGATGTCGCACTTCACCCGACGTCATCTCTGTGGGTCTTCGGGTATAAAGGCATCAGCCGACGCCATTTTCCTCAGTCTTTCTTGCCGTGGCCAAGCAGAAGCTGTTCGCAAGTGCCGGTCGGTCGGATCCAGAGATTATTTCTACCGAATACTACTTCGAAGACTTCTAAAGCTAAGTACCCCGTTGGGGACTCTTTCTTGCCTCAGCCGATGTCAGAAAAAGTTAATAATTGTTTAACCTGTGGGAAACAAATACCTCATAAAGATTTCCATTCTTACTGTCTGCCTTGTTTAGGCCCAGCCCACAACGTAGCAGCCTGTTCGGCCTGTGCTTCTTTCAACCGACGAACGCTTAGGCGTCGGTCAGAGTTTGCAGAACAGTTTTTCGGTTCTGACTTTGCTTACATTATGTCGTCGGAACCTCCGACTACACTTTCTGCCAAAAAACGCAAAGAAAAAGACCGACACTCGCGGTCCGCGGTTTCGGCTGAAACCACGCTTAAGCAAACCGCGAGTGTCTCGGTTTCGGCCGAAACCGAGAAAACTGATCTAGGTACAGCCGAATCTATCTCTACAGTTGAGGTCCCTGCTACAATTCTTGAATCGGCCTCTGAAACTTTACCCACTGACTTATCAGACACCATTCCCCTGGATGTCTCTACCCCAGCACGTGGTGCTGCTAGGCCTCCAGCAGCCATGTCCATTAAGGCCTTCGCCAGGGCTAAAGCAGCCAAGACTACCAAATCAGTGCCTGTTAAACCACCCTCAACCAGGCCCTCTTCTAGTTCTCAAATGCTTACTTTGGCAGAAGATTTAATTTCTTTAATTAGAGGATCTCAATCTCACCCAGACAGGGCCTCTCAGCCCCCAGATAAGAGACCTAGGGCAGAGCCCCCTGAGCCAGTATCCTCTGATGATTCTGCTGATGAATCAGACATTACTGACCAGCCAGAGGCCCCTTTCTCCAATTTTGAGGATTCTGATGCTGAAGAATCCATTCCAGCTGCATCCCCTCCAGAAGAATTCTCCTTTGGGGAAACCTTACATGCCATGCGAGAGCAGTTCCAATGGCAGCAGCAAGATTTCTCAGATTCCCGAAAAAGACTTAGAACCTTTCTGCACCTTCCACAGCACAGGCCCTTAGCTATACCTCCTGTCCTCTCTGTGGTAGATGATGCTTTTAATGATGTCTGCTCTGCTCCAGATTCATTACCCCCAGCCCCTGCCAAACCAGACAGATTTTACAGGGTGCCAGATACTCATCACCACCTTTACAAGGCCCCCCTTGCAGACCCAGAAACTATATCCCAGGGTCCCAAGGCAGTAGCCGCGACCATAGCTAAAAACCCTACTCCTTCTGAAAGGGAAGCAAGGTCATTAGACAGATGGGGTAAAAAAGTATACACTTCAGCTACTCTCTCAGCTAGAGCTTTAAACTGCCAGTTTCACATGATACAATACCAAGAGTTTATGCTTGATCAGTTAACTAAAAAATTAACCACTGATGAATCTCTTGACAAGAAATATGTATTAAAATTGGTAAATAACATACAACAGGTTAGTAACCATTCCTTAAAATGTGGCTATGATGCACTGGAGGCTTCATTTAGATCAGCCATGACTGGCACAGTGATAAGAAGGCATGCATGGCTAAAGGAGCAAGCTCTACCGGATCATGTTAAAGCTAAATTGTTAGATGCTCCTATGGATAAGACAAGTTTGTTTGGTGCACCTGCCCAGCAGGTTATGAAGAAAATGGAAGAAAAGGCAAAATCAGTTCAAACTGTTAAAGATTTCCTGCAGGTTCAACCCCCAAGGTTTAGCAGGAACTGGCCTGCCAAAAATTGGTCCTTTCCTGACTCCACAAAATTTCAAAGGGGCAGGAATAGACGTTCCAGGGGCAGAAACCAAACCAGAGGAGGTGCCTACAGAGGACGGCAGTGGCAAGGTAACAACAGAGGCACAGACACAGCCACTGCCACTACTTCAACACAGCCACACTGACTTACTCCTAAGTCCGCCTACCAGGGAACAAATAGCAGCTCCACTAGGCGGAAGGTTAACCTTATTTGCAAAGAACTGGCACCACATAACAAAAGACAAGTGGATTCTACAAATTATACATCAAGGTTACCGATTCCACTTCCACACTATACCAGTCAAAAGAGGAATGCCAAATCTACCTCCAAATCAAAAAACAGAAGCTTTACAACAGATAATGGAGTTGGCAAACATGAGAGCTGTGGAAAAAGTGCCTACAGCAGAGCAAGGAAAGGGGTTCTACTCCAGACTATTCCTAGTTCCAAGAAAGGAAAAAAGTTGGAGACCAATTCTCGACCTGTCCACCTTGAATACATACATCATTGTCCCAAAATTCAAAATGCTGGCCCTACAGCAACTTCTTCCCATGCTGGGCAAGGAGTGTTGGCTGGTAACTCTAGATCTCAAGGAGGCATACCTGCACGTCCCTATTCGACCAATCTGCAGAAGATACCTCAGATTTCTTGCAGGATCAGAGCACTATCAATTCTCAGCATTGCCTTTTGGCTTATCTACTGCGCCCAGAGTATTCACAAAATGCCTGGCATCAGTAATCGCATACTGCAGACTACAGGGAATTCATATTTACCCATACCTGGACGACTGCCTGCTACAAGGGGACAACAAAAGCAAGTTGACAACAGATTTACAAAGGGTCATTTACTTGCTACAAGCACTGGGATACACAGTCAATCTACAAAAGTCAAGGCTGATACCATCCCAAACAAGAACATTCTTGGGAGCGGAATTGGACACAGTGAGACAAATGGCATTCCTAACTACAGAAAAACAAAAGAACTCCCTCTTTACTTCTTGGCACTAACAAAGCTGAACAAATTAACAGCAAGAAAGGTTCTGCAGGCCTTGGGCTTCATGGCATCATGCATAATTTTGGTCCCATTTGCCAGACTACATATGAGAAAACTACAGTGGTACCTACGGAATTTATGGTCCCAACACAGGCACAGCCTCAAAACAGAAATCCCACTAATTCCATGCTTAAAACAGGAGTTCCTATGGTGGGCCCAGGCATGCCGGTCCAACACAGGCCTTCCCTTTCACAGATGTCAAGCAAGCCAGAGCATTACAACAGACGCTTCAGACCAAGGATGGGGGGCCCATATGCTGGACAAATGCGTGCAAGGATTGTGGACTCAGGATCAACTTCACCTGCACATCAACCTAAAAGAAATGCTGGCTGTAAAACTGGCTATCCAAAAGTTCAGACCATTTCTCAAAGAGGGCCAGCTGTTGATAAGGACAGACAACATCACAGTCATGTGGTACATCAACAAACAGGGAGGCACACATTCATACCCCCTATGCAGAATGACTTTGGAACTGTGGACCCTGGCAATCAGCTACAACATCCAGCTGCAGGCAAGATTTGTACCAGGAAAAGAAAATACTCTAGGGCACATTTTAAGCAGGACCACATCAGATGCTCACGAATGGCACCTGCACCCGGACATCTTCAGGACCATTTCAAAGAAGTGGGGAATGCCTCAGATAGATCTATTTGCATCTCCTCACAATCACCAACTCAAAAATTCTGCACAAGGACATTCCACCCACTAGCATGGAAAGTGGATTCGCTCTCCTTCAGCTGGAAAGGCCTAACAGCATATGCATTCCCACCTCTCCCTTGATATACAAAGTACTGCTAAAAATCAAGGAAGAACATCCAAGGATAATCCTGATAGCTCCAAACTGGCCAAGACAACACTGGTACCCACTACTGAGGAGCTTGTCTCGGAACAATATGTGGCCAATTCCCCTGATGCCTTTGATGCTAACTCAGAACAACTACAGCACCATACATCCAAACCTGAAAACCTTACAACTGACTGCATGGAACATCACATAGCAGCAGCTAATCAAGAACTTTCCCAAAGAGTTAAAGACATTATTCTTGAAGCACGCAGACCTTCAACAAGAAGGAACTACGCTGGAAAATGGAAAAGGTTTGTCATTTGGAGTTCTGAAAGAGGAAAAGATGTGTCAAACATAGATATGCCTAACATTCTGGAGTACCTGGCCGAACTTCTCCATTCAGGCCTGTCCTACTCCTCCATCAAGATACATGCATCAGCTATTTCAGCAGAATACAGCTTTGAACAACCTGTCTTCTCACACCCGTTGCTCAGGCAGTTCCTCAGAGGAATCAAGAATGTAAAACCTCCGAGGAAACCACCATTGCCAGCTTGGGACTTAAATTTCGTACTAGAAAAGCTGACACTTTCACCCTTTGAACCAGCAGCAACAGCAGAACTACAACACCTGTCATGGAAAACTGCTTTCCTACTGGCAATCACTTCAGCAAGGAGGGTTTCAGAACTACAGGCCTTAATGGCAGTGCAACCCTTCCTAATCTTCCACCAGGACAGGGTGTCCATGAGGACTAATCCAACCTTTATGCCTAAGGTGGTATCCAGAGTGTCTTTAAACCAGGCAATCCACTTACCTACCTTCTTTCCCAACCCACAAAACAGAGGGAAAAGAATTCTGCACACCTGGGTTGTGCATAGACAGCTACGCAACTACTTGAACAGGACAAAAGCAGCAGAAAGTCTGACCAACTCTTTGTGGCCTATGCAACAGGAAGGGAAGGAAAAGCTATCTCAAAACAGACAATCTCCAAATGGATAGGAAATTGCATACGATTCTGTTAGTCCTTCCATGGAAAACCAATTCCACAGAACATAAGACCTCATTCTACAAGGGCAACAGCCACTACCACAGCCTTCTTACGAGGAGTGGCTACCAAAGACATTATTGAGGCGGCTACTTGGACCTCCGTGCATACATTTGCCAAGCATTATAATTTGCCTCTATATTCAAGATCCCGAGCAGGGTTTGCCACTGCTGTACTGCAAGGGATCCTAAACACACCATAATCTACCTTTTCCTCCTCCCCTGGTTGGCTATGGTACTCTACCCAGTTATGACTGCAGATGCATCCATGAAGGACATAGTACAGTTTTGTACCTACCATAAATGTAGATGTCCGAACTGGATAGCATCTGCAGTCAGGATTACCTCCCTCCTTCCCTCTGAGGTACTCCTAGGGTGTTTACCCTCTTAATAGCTAGCTAATGGGGAGTCTTCTATGGTGTATTTGTTTGTATATATGTACATACATGCTTGTGTTTGTGTTTACCTCTTTCCTTTTGGAAACATTGGCATCTATCCAAAATTTCAGCCTTCAAGAGGGCTTCTGGCATCTGGGGCAAGAAACACTGAGGAAAATGGCGTCGGCTGATGCCTTTATACCCGAAGACCCACAGAGATGACGTCGGGTGAAGTGCGACATCAGCCGAAGCCGGACCCGGACTTTGGAATCCGGCCGACTGTAGGGCTGCCTGACGACAGGACAACCCAGCTGTTATGACTGCAGATGCTATCCAGTTCGGACATCTACATTTATGGTAGGTACAAAACTGTACTATGTGCTTGATAGATCTCCAGGATGCCTTCTATCGCATAAAGATACACAGGAGCCCCCAGGAGATGTTTCCATTTCAGGCTGAGAGCCAGTCATTTCCAATTCAGAACTCTGCTGTTTAGACTCAGCACAGCCCCTGGGTTTTTACCAAATGCAAGGCAGCAATGATGGCAT
Source organism: Protopterus annectens (assembly GCF_019279795.1). Classification (NCBI taxonomy): domain Eukaryota; kingdom Metazoa; phylum Chordata; order Ceratodontiformes; family Protopteridae; genus Protopterus; species Protopterus annectens. The sequence goes on from NC_056749.1 coordinate 124,552,106, forward strand.
ACCTAAGACTGCAGGGATTCCAGGTGTTTCTGCACTTAAACGATTTCCTCCTCACCCCTCTGACCAAGGATCTTATTGATTCTCCAACAGCCTGTATTATTCCAATTACTTCATGGTCTGGAGATTTATATTGAACAGACAGAACAGTAAATTGTCCCCAACTCAGACCTAGAATTTTCAGATGCCACCTGAACTCTAAAACATACATAGCCACCTTGCCTCTGCACAGGATTCATTCAGTCGGTCAATTGGCTCTACAGGTACTATCCAGTCCATCCCCACCAGCACAACTAATTTTAAAACTGCTATGGCTGATGGCATCAGGCATTATTCTCATTCCCATTTCCATGTGATGGTTCTGCAATGGATTCTTTCAGTCCAGTGGTCCGAACTTTATGCACACCATTCAGGATGACTTCCATATGCAGAACCCATAGCAAATGTTGGATCATGTCCACAGCCATAACAGGCCATCCATTCTCTTCACTTTCTCCTACAGCAGTAGTTCATTATAGGGTGGGGGCATTATGAGGGGAAGACTATCCAAGGTACCTGGACACCTTTAGAGACTTCACTCCACATCAATGTTCTGGAAATGAGAGCAGTCCTTTTGACATTGTGGGCATTTCAAGACTCTCTTCCAATGGTTTCGATTTCAGTTCAAACAGACAATATGTCCGCAGTTGGTACATCAACAAAAAGGAGAGAACCAGGACTACCATTATGTTGAGAGATCAAGAGGGTTTGGCAATCCAATTGGCAATGTCTTCCCATCACTTTCTGCTAGCAACACACATTTCAGGGGACTTCCAGTGTATTAGCAGAGATATTGAGCAGGCATGTTCTTTTGTCTCATGAGTGGTCCCTTCATTTCAACAGTAGTGAACAAAATATTCTGTCATGGGAAACTGTGCTGTGACCTGTTTGCCTCCTACCAGAACAACAGATGCAACAGTTATTTTGCCCTATTCCCTCCACAGGAACAGTCACCAAGGAATGCTCTGATCTACAATTGGCTCTGGGTCTCCTGTATGCATTCCTTCCATTTCCTCTAATTATGAAATTCATTCAGAAGGGTCAAGGTGACCCTCATTGCCACATACTGGCCTTGACAGATTTGATTCCTATATCTTTTGTCTTACCTTCTCTGTCCACCCTAGATGCTGGCTTACAGGCCAGATCTTATCCCCCATCATTCCAAGCATCCTCTCTTCTTCCTAGAAACCCAAAAATTAACTGCTTGGTTACTTCAAATTCTATGATAGCCAGGAGCCCAGGGATGGCAGGTTTTCAGAAAATGCCATTCATATTCTGTCTGCATCACAAAAGTCTAGAGCCAGAAGGGTGAACCATATCAAATGGAAAAGATTTTTTTCTGGGTTATGGGGAAAGGTTTGGAATGTTTCTTAGCCCTCTTCCCTCTATTTTAGAATTCCTGTCTGAATTATTCCAAAAAAGGTTCTAGTTTCTTAACAATCAAGTTCAACTGGCAGCCATTTCCAGTTTTCACATGGGCCGTAATGTGAATCTGGTAGCTTTGTTAAAGGTATCTAAGGTCTTTGTAAAGGAACCTTTCATCTGAAGTTGTTAATCTTCTTCCTATTCATCACTGATGGGTTCAGTTCTGAGCCCTCAGAACTGAGTCGGCCTTATACTAAGCTTGCGTGCACCAAAACCTCTCGAGCTAAGCTGCTACCCACAATGCCCTTCACTCAGTTACCTCAGATCTCATTTGCCGCACAGCCATATAGCAGCGTTTCTGTTTTTGTGGAATTTTTTCTTGTTAGTTACTAGTTCTTTGGTCTTTCTACACTCAGCTCTACCCACAGGTATCCCTTTCGTACCATTGTTGGTGTTGGCCTTTCTACCTGTGTGGTATCCCATTACCATTGTTGGTATTTTCACTTTCCTCACTTTTTTTTTTGTGTGATAGTTCGCTATTATGTCTAAGAAGGAAGGAACTACGGGGTTTAAACACTGCTCTTCTTGTAGTGGTAAACCTCCGAATAGCGACCTTCATGAAGAGTGTGTGTACTGTTTGGGGGTTCCGCATTTGTCTGCGAAACCTCCATGTGACATTTGTGCCAGCTTCAATCAGCAGATGCTGAATGAGCATTGTAATAAATTGATCCTGAAGGGCCTGCTTTCATCGCCTTTTTCGGAGGCTATTTCTGTGACAGAGGTCTCATCCCCTCCTTCTGTGGACAAGAAATGTACTTGTTCAGATCCCTTTTCACCGGCTAGTGACAGGGGTAAAAGCCATAAGCACAAGGCCCATAAGTCTTCCTCCGAGCACTGTACTGCCTCCTTGGTTCCGACTACCTCAGCTCTGAGTTCATTTTCAGTGAAGCATACCAAGGTTGCCTCATCAATGCTTACCGCAGCCCCGATGACAACGGTGCCATCTACTACCTTGGTTTTGATCAGTTTGTCTGCCTTTATCTCAGAACCGATGTCACCCATATCCATACCGATATTGGTTCCGACAACAACTTCAGAGCCATTCTTGACCTGCACCCCTGTTGTGACCTCGGCTCTGAGCCTGTTCTCAGCTCCAACCATTCCTTTGTTACCGGTTTCTAAGCTGGAATCATCTGTGCCATTCTGTGATACACCACGGACCCAGTACTCATCTGTGGACCCGTTTGCCGGACAAGCCTACAGCCCCTTTTTGGACTGGCCTGATTTCCCCCTCAGGGGCATCAGTAAGATCCACCAGGAGCCTTTCAGAATTGGATGTGGTGCGCCTTTTTGACCAGCTGCTGACTGCCAGGGGAATTTCAAATTTGCCTAGACCCCATCCTACTCCAGGCTTTAGGTCTATTACATCGGCGACCCCTACATACTCTCCTCCCTTGGATCCCTTGGTTCCAAGGCTCATATATCTGACATTTTCAAGAGGACCCCCTTCTCTGTGCCAACAACGACAGTGTCTGAGGCCCCACAGCCCCTTTGGGTGTTGCTTCCGTCGGAACCCATCCTTCCTCAATCTCATGCTTGGGGGGTGGAACCTCCAGTTCCGGTCATGGTTCCGACTGTGTTGTCGGTCCTGGCCTCGGGTCCAAGGGTGACTACGGCCCCGAGTTTGCTTGTGGCTCTGTCCCTGGGGGCGGACCGTGTGGAGCGAGGTGTGACTTCGGTTCCAATTTTGTCTTCTTTGGTTCCAGGCTCCCACTCCTCTTCTGGCAGGCCCACTTTCTGGGTGATGGAGATGGTGCTTGCTTCTAGCAATCCTCCTACATCGGTCATACCTCCAGTTCCTTCTGAGCAGCAGCTGTCAAAGCCCACCCCTCAGGACTCCAAGAGCACAAGACCCAGGAAACTCCTGTCCAGAGTATTTCCCTTTCCAATTCTTCTTTGGATGCTCCCACCAAAGAACCTTCTCGGAAATGGGCATGTAAGAGGAAACACATTGACTCCCCAGAGGAATCCCTCACAGAAGATACGGACTATGATGATGGGGAAAGATCCCCATGGTCACCCCCGATGATGTCTCCTTTGGAGACATCCTGTATGTCTTGAAACAGAGGGGTGACTAGAAGCCCTCCAATCCTTCCTCGGAGGAATCCATGTTCCTGCAGGCCTTTCACTCTCAGCCCTCTAATTCTTGGGTGACCCCCCTGCCGATGAGTTGGTTAAGCTCATCGGGCAGTGGGCGTGGAAGAACCTGGACACTATTGAGGCCCATCCCCAGGAGATCAGACAAAGTACTCTCCCCTCCAGAGGATCAACCCCATTGATCTAGAGGTTTGCCAGTGGAGGCTATGGTGGTAGCGGCAGCCATGAAAAAGGACCTTGCGGAAGGGAGTCCTGCTGTCCACCCACCCAACAGAGAGTCCCAGGCAGTGGACAGGTTAGGCAAGCGAGATTTTGTGTCAGCGACCTTTACAGTCAGGTCTCTGTACTTTTTGGCACATTTTACGAGGCTCCAGAGAGATCTTCTCTCTGAACTCTCTAGGACCCTCGTGGGCCAAGTTTCGGATGGAGCACGTGATAAAGTTGCTTCCCAACTTGACACCCAAGAGTCAATATCCAATTCGTCCATGAAGTTGCTGTCCCACGCAACCGAAGGAGCGGCTAGAGCTGCGGGTGCAGTTGTAGTCATGAGACGCCATGCCTGGATGCACATTTGTGACCTCGCAGACTCCTTCAAGTCTTCCTTTCTAAATGCCCCTATCGAACCATCAGCTCTGTTCAGTGCTAATGTCAAGGATACATCAGCCAGGTGTGAGCAAGACGGGAAGACCTTGTCTGCCATGGGCCTACGCTTTTCCAAACCTCAGCGTTCCTTCTCCATGAACCAGAGGAGTGGGAAGATGTGGCACAAGAAGTCTCAAGGTCCTTTCCATGATGTACATGGTGAGGACTCCCCCAGAGGCAAAGGGGGTTCCAATAATGGAAGATGTCCCTTTTGGGGCAGAGGGGGTCGCTGGAACCAGGGCTGCAGAGATTCCTTCTCGGCTAGACCGTATCAGTGCTCCTGAAGCGCTGCCCAATTGCTTTCCTCTGGAAGCAGTCAGGGCATGTTTTTCTCTGCACCAAGCTGCCTGGCTCTCTATTACAAATGATCAGTGGGTGCAGAGTATCATTACCAGAGACTACCACATTCCCCTAATATCTTATCCAAGACCTCCAAAATCCTTTCCTGATGTTCCACCCAGTCAAAGGGAGGAGGCAGCTTCCGAAATACGAAAGTTATGTCAAAAACGAGCCATCCAACAGGTCCCCCCAGACCATTGAGGATCAGGGTTCTACTCAAGATCCTTTTTGGTGCCAAAGAAGACAGGGGACTGGAGGCCCATTCTGGATTTCAGCCAACTAAATAAATCGGTAGTTCAGACCAAGTTCCGCATGGTCACGATTCAATCCATCCTTCCCTTTCTGCGGGAGGGTGTGTGGATGTACTTATTAGATTTCTGGGATGCGTATTACCATATCAAGATGGACAAGCACTCCAGGAGCCTCCTTTGCTTCCAGTTGGGAGCCAATCACTACCAATTCAGAGCCCTGGCTTTCAGTCTCTCGACGGCCCCCAGTGTGTTCACGAAATGTCTAGCAGTGGTAGCAGCTCATCTGAGACTTCAGGGATTCCAGGTGTTTCTGTGCCTAGACGATTGGCTCCTCTCTGCCCCCACCAAGCGTCTACTGGTCAGGGCCCTCCGCTACACCCTAGTTCTAGTGGAGTCGCTAGGCATCACCATACACTGGGAGAAATCCAACCTTCAGTCCTCACAACAGTTGGAATTCATAGGGGCAGTATTCAACACCCAGTCAAGTCTAATCTCTCTTCCTCTTCACAGGTCAGAGATTGAGGGCACATGTTCAAGTGATACTCTGTCAAAGAAAGGTGTCTATAAGGGAAGTTCTCCAGGCTCTGGGGTCTATGGCTGCAGCCATCCCTATTGTTGTCCTAGCCAGATTGCACATGAGATTACTACAATGGCTTCTTCAGGCCCAGTGGATACCCAATCTTCACCCCCTAAGCTCACAGATTCTCATCACCAACACTTGCAAACAAGATCTCCTCTGGTGGATGAGTACAGACGAAAATCCTTTCTGTCGCCCCTTCCAGGCTCCCCAGCCCAGCACCACAGTGACCACAGATGCTTCCCTGATGGGGTGGGGGGCCACTTCCAGAGAAAGTCAGTCCAAGGCATGTGGTCCAATGTAGAGGTCAACTTGTATATCAATATCCTGGAGTTAAGAGCGGTGCTATTGGCATTGCAAGCTTTTCATCCGGAACAATTGCAGTCCAGTCAGACATGTCCATGGTCTGGTACATAAACAGGGAGGGACCAAATCTTACCCCCTATGTCATGAAGCCATGAGAATCTGGCAGTGGACGATAGCTTCCAACTGCTTTCTGATCGCAACACATATCCCGGGGAGCTCCAACATGATTGTGGACAGGCTAAGCTGATGCATCCTCCGTTCTCACGAGTGGTTTCTCAATCCAAGTGTGGCGGCGGAAACTTTCAGCCGTTGGGGCCAGCCATTCTGTGACCTTTTCGCCTCCCCCTCAAACACAAAATGCAGCAGCTACTTTGCCCTCTTTCCCCCTCATGAGGAGTCACCGAGAGATGCTGTGATTCACGATTGGCCCACGGGTCTCCTTTATGCTTGTCTTCTGATTTCTCTGATCCCCATGTTCTAAGGAAAGCTATTCGGGTAAGAAGCAAAGTGATCCTCATTGCCCCATTCTGGCCTCATCAAGTATGGTTTCCCTTCCTCCGACCTCATCTGCTACAACCTCCTTGGATCCTAGACACTCGTCAGGGCCTCATATCTCACCGACAAGGGTTGACTCCCCCAAATCTGTCCACTCTCAAGCTGACGGCTTGATTTTTCCACTTCCGTTAGTTGCCAGGCAGGAAACCCTCTTCTCACCCATCTGTGATATTATCTTGGCCTCTCATAAATCATTCACCAGGAAACTTTACATGGACAAATGGAAAAGATTCTCTATTTGGTCACATAATCAGAAGCTAGATCTGTTCTCAGCCCTCGTAGCCACTATTCTTCATTACCTGGCTGAACTCTTCGACAATGGGGCATCAGCTTCCACCATTCGAGTCCATCTAGCAGCTGTTTCCAACTTCCATAATGGTTCAGATGGAGTCCCGCTTATTTCCTCTCGCCTTTGCAAGACTTTCCTCAAGGGTATTTTCCACAGCAGTCCTCCCATCAGGCAGCTGGTGGAGGCATGGAATCTCTCCTGGGTTCTGCAGTCTCTTTCTCTGCCCTCTTTTGAGCCTGCTGCAACATGTGATCTAAAATTCCTGCCATGGAAATCCTTATTTCTGGTGGCTGTCACCTCAGCCAGACGAATTTCTGAATTGCAAGCATTATGTATCAAGAGCCCTTATCTGATCTTTCATAAGGACAGAGTATCACTTCGTACTATCCCATCCTTTCTCCCCAAAGTAGTTTCTGACTTTTCAATTAACCAGTCCATTGAGCTCCCTGTATTCTTCTCAAATTATTCAAACAAGGGAGAATACTGCCTACATTCCTTGGATGTTCATAGACAATTATGTTTCTATCTGGAGAGAACTAAATCCTTTTGCAAGTCAGATCAGCTTTTCATTTAATTTGCTGGTCCTAGAATGGGAGGTGCAGTATCAAAAGTTACTTTGTCTAAATGGCTCAGGGATTACATTGTCTTCTCATATTTGCTTACAGATGGATCTAAGCCTGGCCAAATCAAAATTCACTCAACTAGGGCTATTAACTGAATGACGTCTGTGCAGCTGCCATTTGGGCTAATCCCCATACCTTTATCAAGCATTACAAATTGGATTTAATCACCAGGGGAAGAGAGGCTTTTGGTTCAGCGGATGTTCATCGTGCATACAGCTGCAGTAATCACAGATGGGTTTTCTGCCGTCAGGCGGTCCCTCGGTCGGCCGAATTCCAAAGTCTTGGTCCGGCGTCGGTTGTCGTCGCTTTCTCTTCTGACGTCAGTGAGGCCAGAGTATATAAGACACAGCCGATGCCATGTTCTTCAGTCTTTTTTGCCGCGCGGTGCCCAAAGCAGAAGCAGTTCGCAAGTGCTGGTCGGCCAGCTCCTGAATTACGGAAATTTTGGAAACCGAAGTCTTCATTAAAGCTAAGTACCCCATTGGGGAAACTTTTCTTGCCTCAGACCGATGTCAGAAAAAGTTAATAATTGTATTTCTTGTGGGAAGCAAATACCGCATAAGGATTTCCATTCCCTCTGCATACCTTGTTTAGGCCCAGACCACGACGTCTCGGGCTGTCGCTTTTGCGCTACCTTCAATAAACACACTATTAAGCGTTGGGCGGAGTTCGCCCAACACTATTTTGGTAAAGCTTTTGATTATAAAATGTCGTCGGACACTCCGACTACCGTTTTGTCGAAAAAACGCAAGGACAAGGACCGACACGCGAGGCCCGCGGTCCCCGCCGACACCATGCCAAAACAGGCTACATGTGGTCCGGTTCTCAGCGAGACGCCTTTGCAGTCCCTGACTATCGACGACACTCCTTTGGCGGTGTCCTCTGTACCCGAGACCGCTGAGTCCTCGGCCCTTTCCCAGACTACAACCACCGAAGCCTTTGCTAATGTTGAGCCTACTAATGTGGACAGGTCCACCTCCACCCATGGTGTCTTTAGACCCTCATCTTCTTTTTCTATTAAGGCCTTTACTAAATCCAAAGCAGCCAGGCATCCCAAGAGGCTTGTTGCACAGGGCCCATCTCCAGGTCCCATGCCTAAAAAACAGATGCTTAAAATGGCTGAGGATTTAATTACTCTTATCAGAGGTTCTCAACCCCCTCCAGACAAGAGACCCAGAGTGGAGGAAGATTCTCCCTCTTCTGATCAGGGATCCATTTTATCAGAACATTCTGATGTAGAGGAACATTCTTACTCCCCTTTTGAGGATTCGGATGCAGAGCAGTCCATTCCTTCTGTATCCCCTCCTGAGGATTTTTCCTTTGGGGAAACCTTGCACACCTTGAGGGAACCCTTCCATTGGGAAGGCCAAGACTTTTCAGATTCCAAGAAAAGACTTAGGGAATTTCTTTTGTTACCTCAACACAGACCTCTGGCGATACCCCCTGTTTTGGACATACTTGATGATGTTTATTCGGAGGCTTGCCTCAACCCGGATTCCCTGCCTCCTGCACCAGTCAAACCTGATAGGTACTACAGAGTACCTAACTCTCACCAATTTCTCTTCAAAAGCCATAATGCTGACCCTGAAACCATTTCACAAGGCCCCAAGGGATTGAAGGCCTCCACTGCCAATAATCCACTTCCTGCAGAAAGAGAGTCAAGATCTTTAGAAAGGTGGGGAAAAAAGGTATATACCTCGGCCACCCTAGCCATGAGGGCCTTAAATTGTCAGTTTCATATGCTTAAATATCAACAGTTCCTGTTATCACAATTAAGGAATAAAATGTCTCAACCTGAACAACCAGATTTGAAGGAGTTACAGGATATGATGCATAGTGCAAAGCAAGTGGGTAAACACACTTTACAATGTGGTTATGATGCCCTAGAGGCCTCAAGTAGAGCGGCTGCTACAGGATCAGTTATTCACAGACATGCCTGGCTTAGAGAACAAAACTTGCCGGATCATGTGAAAGCTAAACTTCTAGATGCTCCTTTACAAAAGGATGTGCTGTTTGGTGCTAATGCTGAGGAGATACTAGGAAAATGGAAGAAAAAGCCAAATCTATGCAAACTGTCAAAGCCTTTTATAGGTCCAACCACCACGATGTTCTTCGTCTTCCCTTGCTGCAGTCCTGACTATTGGGTATAGTCCGCGTCCCAGTCGGCCCGAATACCAGAGTATAAGGCTGACGTCGGTCATGGCGCCTTAGACTGACGTCAGTACGTCAGGGTACTAATGCGCATGACCGACGCCATTTCCTCAGTCTTTTTTGCCGCATGGTCCGATGCAGAAGCAATTTTGCGAGTGCAGGTTGGCGTTCTGAGATTTTCCGAAACCGGAGTTTCAGACCGAGTACAGAGTTGGCTAAGTAACCCGCTAGAACATTTTGGTTTTTTCTTGCCTCAGTATATTACCGGATGTCAGAAAAAGTGAATAACTGTATTTCTTGTGGGAAGCAGATACCGCATAGGGATTATCATACATTGTGTATACCTTGTTTAGGGCCTGAGCACGACGTTGTTGGTTGCCGCTCTTGTGCTAGATTTAATAAGCGCACTATTAAGAGGAGGCTTGATTGTGCTAGGTTAGTGTTTGGGAAGCGTTGCAATTATACTATGCCGTCGGATGCTCCGACGCCTGCTTCATCTAAGAAGCGCAAGGACAAAACAGTGAAGTCTAGGGGTGAGGAACCGGCAGTCCCGGACGTCGGTCCTTTAGAAGGCTCAGGGGAGCCAGAGGTTTTGCCAGGAGTCTCTATGGAGTCTCAGGCAGATACTTTACTGTTACAGGATGTGCCCTCTCAGGAAGTAGGCCAGGCTGAGGGGGCTTCTCAGGTAACTGTTCTTACCTCTCTTCCCAAGGTAGTTAGGGCCTCTCCTTCTGTTTCCAAAGCTTCTTTTAGAGGAAGGCCAAGTTCAGCTTCTGTAGGGGCTTCTCCTAGCATTTCGGGCTCTGTGCCTAAGAAACATATGCTTAAAATGGCTGAAGATTTGATTACTCTGATTAGAGGTTCTATGCCCCCACCTGATAAGAGGCCGAGGGTGGAACAGGAGTTTGATAGTTTTGAACAGTGTTCACAGGCTTCAGAGTCTTCTGTGGAAGACTTGCAAGAGTTTCCTGCTTATTCTGATTCTGATGTGGATGATTCCACTCCTTCAGCTTCTCCTCCTGAGGATTTTTCATTTTCTGAGACTCTTCACTCCATGAGGGAGCACTTTAAATGGGAAGGCCAAGATTACTCTGACTCCAGAAAAAGGCTTAGGGAATTCTTGTTTTGCCTCAGCATAGGCCCTTAGCTATTCCTCCTGTGTTGAATGTGGTGGAGGATGTTTTTGCAGAGGCTTCTCTGAACCCTGATTCCTTGCCTCCTGCTCCTGTTAAGCCTGATAGGTATTATAGGGTGCCCGAAGCTCATAGGTATTTGTTTAAGAGTCCCAGGGCGGACCCAGAAACTGTTTCTCAGGGGCCTAAAGGTGTTAAAGCTTCTGTTGTTAAAAATCCTGTACCCTCTGATAAAGAGGCAAGGGCTTTGGATAGGTGGGGTAAGAAAGTATATACTTCTTCCACTCTAGCCATGAGGGCGTTGAATTGTCAATTTCATATGCTGAAATATCAGAATTATCTCCTTTCACAATTGAAATCTAAGGTGGATGCTTTGGCGGAAGGTATTGAGTGTAAAGAATTGCTGGATTTGGTTCATGTGTCTGAACAAGTGGGTAAGCATTCTTTGCAGTGTGGTTTTGATGCTGTTCAGGCCTCCTCGAGGGTGGCTGCTACTAGTTCTGTTCTTCGCAGACATGCATGGTTGAAGGATCAGAATTTAGCTGAGCATGTTAAGACCAGGATTTTGGATGCTCCTTTACAGTCTGATGTGTTGTTTGGACCGCCTGTGGAAGCAGTTTTAAAGAAAATGGAGGACAAAGCTAAGTCTATGCAGACTGTTAAGGATTTTTTGCAGGTGCAGCCTCCAAGTTTAGTAGAAATTGGCCTGCTAAGGGGTGGACATATCCTGCTTATGGTTCCCAGTCTAGGGGTAGATCTAGACGTGGTAGGGGCAGGGCTCAAGGTTCGTTTAGGCCTAGATCAGACAGTTCACCTGCTCAGACTTCTGGTGAGGGCAGGGGTCAGTCCTTTCGTAAGCAGAACCAATGACCTGCCTTTTCAGCTGCCAGTGGACTCTCGTCTGGCAGCTCCTTTAGGAGGAAGATTGTCTCTTTTCAAAGAAAATTGGGATTTAATCACTCAAGACAGATGGGTGCTGGATATCATTCATCACGGGTACAGATTTTATTTCCACACAATGCCCCTTTCAAAGGCATGCCAGATGTTCCTCCTCCACAAAGAAAAGAGGCTCTCAAGCAAGTTTCTCAGTTACTCCAGATAGGGGCTATTCAGCCAGTCCCTGTGTCAGAAAGGGGCTTCGGATTTTATTCTCGCCTGTTCCTAGTACCAAAGAAGGGGAACACGTGGAGACCAATTTTGGATTTATCTATCCTCAACACTTATCTGGACATTCCCAAGTTCAAGATGTTGACGTTACAGCAACTGTTACCTCTGCTGGGCAAGGATCACTGGATGGTAACTTTGGATCTCAAGGAAGCTTACCTTCATGTGCCCATAAGACTAAGTTGCAGAAAGTATCTGCGGTTTCGAACTGGAGATTTTCATTATCAGTTCTCTGCATTGCCCTTTGGCTTATCTACTGCCCAGAGTATTCACAAAGGTTCTGGCTCCAGTGATAGCTTACTTCAGGCTTCAAGGCATTCAAATTTATCCTTACTTGGACGACTGCCTGATTCTGGCTCAAGAAAAGAACACCTTCTACAGCATCTGGAATATGTCATAGCAGTGCTAAGATGCCTAGGGTATTCTGTGAACGAAATAAAGTCCAGTCTAGTACCCTCTCAAGACATGTGCTTTCTGGGTGTGAGACTGAATACAGCAGCCCAGATGGCCTTTTAACCCCGGACAAACAAAAGAGTCTGTCACTTTACTTCCATCAACTATCTCATCAGTCCGTGCTGACTGCAAGGACAGTCCTTCAAGCATTAGGGTTCATGGCATCTTGTATTCTGGTGCTTCCCAATGCCAAACTGCATATGAGGAAGCTGCAATGGTATCTCAAAATGTATGGACACAGCACTGCCAAGATTTGGACACTGTCATTCAAATAATACCTTGCCTTCAAAAGGAATTCTTGTGGTGGGCTCAGGAATGTCACCTAAACAAGGGACTCTCTGTGACCCGGCCAGAGGCGAGTCAGATTTTAACGACAGATGCCTCGGACACTGCTTGGGGAGCTCATCTAAATGGAAAGTGGATACAAGACAAGTGGCCTGCCAGACTACAGCATCTACATATCAACATGAAGGAGATGTTAGCAGTCCAGTTTGCATTGATGGCGTTCAAGGAGTTACTTCTTCCAGGGCAGGTGTTGATTCTGACAGACAACACAACTGTCATGTGGTACATCAACAAGCAAGGGGAACACATTCTTATCCTCTATGCAGGCAAGCAATGATTTTATGGGAGACTGCGTTAAGCCTGCAACTGACTCTTCAGGCAAGGTTTCTGCCAGGAGCACAGAACTCCCTAGCAGATGTATTAAGCAGACAAATCATGGATCCCCACGAGTGGAAACTGGATCTTCATGTATTTCAGAAATTGACAGTGTCATGGGGAACTCCAGACATAGATCTGTTCGCTTCTCCACTAAACCACCAGCTGCCAAAGTATTGCACAAAGGGGTTTCATCACACAGCTTGGAAAGTGGATGCTCTGTCTTTCAGTTGGAAAACCTTCATGTCTATGCTTTTCCACCTCTACCTCTTCTTCCAAAGGTATTACTAAAGGTCAGACAGGACAGGCCAAGGATGATTTTGATAGCTCCAGATTGGCCTCGGCAACACTGGTACCCACTTCTAAGGAGTCTTGTAAAGAAGCCTCCATGGCCTTTACCTCTGATTCCTCATCTGTTATCTCAGAAGGACGGTCATCTGCTCAATGTCAAGCTTCAATCTCTCCATCTCACAGCTTGGCATATTCTGTATTGAAACATGGAAGGTCTCAGCTTCCTCAACAAGTTTTAAATGTGATTATGGAAGCTAGAAGGCCTAGTACTAGGAGAGTGTACGCAGAAAAATGGAAGAGATTTTTATTTTGGTGTACAGCAAAGAATTTGGAGATTTCAGAGCCTAATTTGAGTGTGGCTCTTCAATATCTTACTGAGTTATTGGACAAAGGTTTGTCTTTCTCTTCCATAAAGATTCATGCTGCAGCAATTTCAGCTCACTATGATTGTGATCCACCTTTGTTTTCGCATCCTTTGTTCAAGCAGTTTCTTAGAGGGGCAAAGAATATAAGACCCCACGTAGAGCTCCTACTCCTGCTTGGGATCTCAATTTTGTGTTGGAAAAACTTACTCTACAACCTTTTGAGCCGGCAGCTACTGCTGAATTGAAATATTTGTCATGGAAGACTGCTTTTCTGTTGGCTATTACTTCTGCAAGAAGGGTGTCTGAGTTGCAGGCCCTTATGGCAGTAGAGCCCTTTTGATTTTCCATAAGGACAGGGTATCATTACGTACTAATCCTTCCTTTATGCCTAAGGTGGTTTCTAGTGTGGCTTTAAACCAAACTATTCATTTGCCTACGTTCTTTGCAGATCCTCAAAATAAAGGGGAAAAGATTTTGCACACTTTAGATGTACACAGGCAATTGCGTTATTATTTGAGCAGGACTAAAGATTTTAGGCAGTCTCAACAGTTACTTGTTTCTTTTGCTTTAAGTTCACAGGGCAAACCTGTGTCAAAACAAACTATTTCTAGGTGGATTGGCTTTTGCATTGCATTTTGTTATTCCCATCATGGCAAAGAGGTTCCAGCTGGGATTAGGCCTCATTCCACTAGGGCTACTGCCACTTCAACAGCATTTCTAAGGGGTGGCAACTAAGGATATTCTGGAAGCAGCTACTTGGAGTTCAGTGCATACTTTCTCTAGGCATTATCACCTGCCTATATACTCTAAGTCTAGAGCTGGTTTTGCCACAGCTGTTTTACAAGGCATGTTGTCAGCTCCTGCTACTTTATAATTTGCCAGCCTCCCTTACCTCTGCTTTGGGATTCTACCCAATAGTCAGGACTGCAGCAAGGGAAGACGAAGAACATAGTACAGTTTTGTACCTACCATAAATGTAGATGTTCGAGGATTCCCTTGCTGCAGTCCAATTTACCCTCCCTCCTTCCCCTCTGTGTTTCAGGGTGGTTGTGTAGGTGCCTTTACATGCTTATATTTTTTGTATATATATATTACTGCATATATTGTACATGTTTATTGGTGCAGGTTGTTTTTGAGACTTGTCTTTTGGGTCTTCTGACATCTGGGGCAAGAAAAGACTGAGGAAATGACGTCGGTCATGCGCATTAGTACCCTGACGTACTGACGTCAGTCTAAGGCGCCATGACCGACGTCAGCCTTATACTCTGGTATTCGGGCCGACTGGGACGCGGACTATACCCAATAGTCAGGACTGCAGCAAGGGAATCCTCGAACATCTACATTTATGGTAGGTACAAAACTGTACTTTTAGCAGAAATTGGCCTTCAAAAAACTGGTCCTTTCCAGCCACTGACAAGCCCCAAAGAGGTAGATACAGACGCACAAGGGGCAGAGGGCAATCACAAGGATCATATAGAGGCCGACAATGGCAAACTCCAGCACCAAGAGGTGGCGAGGACAGTGTACAACAATACAGGAAGCAAACCCAATGACTCCCTCATTTCCATGCCAAGCACGTCTCAGCTGGCAGCACCTTTGGGAGGAAAACTAGCATTATTTGCAGACAATTGGCATATTGTCACAACAGACAAATGGATCCTGGACATTATAAACAGAGGTTACAAATTTCAATTTCACACTCTTCCACAAATGAGAGGCATGCCAAACCTGCCACAGAATCAAAGGGCAGAGGCACAACTACAAATTTCAAAGCTCATAAGCATGAGAGCTATTCAAGAGGTACCTACTCACGAACAAGGTCAAGGTTTTTATTCAAGACTTTTTCTGGTACCAAGGAAAAGAACCGACTGGAGACCCATTTTGGACTTATCCATCCTAAACACATTTCTACTCGTACCAAAATTCAAGATGCTCACATTACAGCAACTTCTTCCCATGCTGGGCAAGGAGTTTTGGCTGGTAACATTGGACCTCAAGGAGGCATACCTGCATGTCCCAATCAGACAAAGCTGCAGAAGATACGTCAGATTTCTTGCAGGTTCAATCCACTATCAATTTTCTGCATTGCCCTTTGGCTTATCTACTGCGCCCAGAGTATTCACAAAGTGCCTGGCATCAGTGATTGCCTACTGCAGACTTCAAGGGATACAAATTTACCCTTATCTGGACGACTGCCTGATCCAAGCGGACAGCAAGCACATACTTCTGGAACATCTGGCATATGTGACACGGTTACTGCATTCTCTGGGATACACAATCAACAAAGAGAAATCAAGGCTAACACCATCTCAGAAAATAACTTTCCTGGGTGCCAACTTGGACACAAACACCCAGATGGCCTACCTTACGCCAGAAAAACAGGGGCAACTATTTCAGTACTTCAAAATACTAGCAAAAAGTACCAGGCTTACTGCAAGGAAAATCCTGCAGGCTCTGGGATTCATGGCATCTTGCATTCTTTTAATCCCATGTGCAAAGCTGCATATGAGGAAACTTCAATGGTGCCTAAAAAACCTATGGTCTCAACACAGTCACAGTTTGGAAACAATAATACCAATAATCCCATGTTTGCAAAAGGAATTTCTATGGTGGGCCCAAGCATGTCAAGCAAACACAGGCCTCCCATTCTGCAAGCCTCAAGCAAAGCAAGTTATCACAACAGACACCCCAGATTACGCCTGGGGGGCGCACATGACGGACAGGTGCATCCAGGGCAAATGGTCCCAAAAGGAAAAGCACCTTCACATCAATCAAAAAGAAATGCTAGCAGTAATAAATGCAATTACAGCTTTCAAGGACTTCCTGCATCCAGGAATATTACTGATAAGAACAGACAACACCACGGTAATGTGGTACATAAACAAACAAGGAGGAACACATTCATACCCCTTGTGCAGACTAGCCATGACTCTTTGGAACTTGGCTCTGGAATGGCAAATCGAACTTCAAGCACAGTACCTGCCAGGATTGGAAAACACGCTGGCAGACAATTTAAGCAGAAATATGACAGATCCACATGAATGGAAGTTGCATCCTCAGGTGTTTACAGAAATAATCCAAGCGTGGGGGAGGCCAGACATAGATCTTTTTGCCTCCCACGGGAATCATCAATTGGAAAAGTTTTGTTCGAGGACCTGTCATCCAAAGGCCTGGAGAATGGACGCCCTTTCATTCAGTTGGACAGCATGGACAGTTTACGCATTCCCACCTCTGCCTCTTCTGCCCAAGGTGCTTCTGAAAGCAAGAGCAGACAGACCGAAGATGATACTGATTGCTCCAGATTGGCCAAGGCAACACTGGTAACCACTGCTAAGGAGCCTAACACATACTCCTCCCTGGTCCCTGCCTCTAATGCCTCTTCTGCTGACTCAGCACAACTACAAAACTCTTCACAGTCAGCTGAAAACACTCAATCTCGCTGCATGGAAAATTCCTTAACACCACAACAGACCCTACTCTCCAAGGAGGTGCAGGATGTCATTTTGGAGGCCAGAAGGCCATCTACTAGAAAAGCTTACTCCGTAAAATGGAAGCGGTTCTGTATTTGGAATGAGAAAAAAGGCCAGGACCCTAGAAAACTGAACTTGCCTCAGGTATTACAGTATCTAGCTGAGCTGCTGAACAGTGGACTTTCATTTTCTTCCATAAAAATCCATGCCTCAGCCATTTCTGCAGAATTCAACATGGATCCTCCTTTATTTTCTCACCCACTCTTACGACAGTTCCTCAGAGGGGCTAAGAATATAAGACCACCAAGGAAGCAACCAATACCAGCCTGGGATCTTAATTACATACTAGAAAAATTAACATTGCCTCCTTTTGAACCAGCTGCTTCAACAGATTTGCAATATTTGTCCTGGAAAACTGCCTTCCTTCTGGCTATCACTTCAGCTCGGAGAGTTTCGGAACTACAGGCCCTCATGGCGGTGCAGCCCTTTCTCATTTTCCATCAGGACAGGGTTTCCCTTCGTACCAACCCATCATTTATGCCTAAAGTGGTATCCAGGGTAGCTTTAAATCAAACCATACACCTTCCTACCTTTTATCCCAATCCTCAAAACAAAGGGGAAAGGCTGCTACATTCTTTAGACATCCATAGGCAGCTACGTTACTATTTGGACAGAACAAAGTCCTTCAGGAAATCAGAACAACTCTTTGTGCCCTATGCTGTAGGGGCTCAAGGGAAGCCAGTTTCCAAGCAGACTATTTCAAAGTGGATAGGCCACTGCATACGATTTTGTTATTCCTATCATGGGAAAGCTGTTCCTACATGTATCAGATCACACTCCACCAGGGCCACAGCTACCTCTACAGCCTTCCTCAGAGGAGTTCCTACCAAAGATATTTTGGAAGCAGCCACTTGGAGTTCTGTTAGGGTTGCCACCTTTTCAAATGGCCAAAGTGGGACATTTTCGGTACAAACATCAGATTTTACAGGCCGACTCATACCCGCAGTCAGTACAAAGGATAGAACTTAACTTTGTTTGCCTAAATAAAAGCTTATTCTTATTTTAGTTGCATATTCTGTTCCTTAATACATTTAGGTATTTTAGATACAGAATAAGTGTTTTATGCAACTATTACATAAAATATAGGAAATAATTTTGTCCTAAAATCTCAGGACATTTGCCATTTTTAAGATTCTTTGTCAGGACACAACTGCCCAAAGAGGGACTGTCCCTCGCAAAGTGGGACAGGTGGTAACCCTAAGTTCTGTACATACCTTCACAAAACACTACCACCTGCCCTTATATTCCAGAACAAGAGCAGGTTTTGCCACTGCTGTTTTGCAGGGCATTCTGGCTCAACCCAGTTCCTCCTAGTACCTACCACCCTGTGCGTAGCTTTGGGACTCTACCCATCTGTGATTACTGCAGCTGTATGCACGATGAACATAGTACAGTTTTGTACCTACCATAAATGTAGATGTTCGAGTGCTAATACAGCTGCAGTACAGGTTTCCCTCCCTCCTTCCCCACTTGGTAAAGGCATGGGGCCTAACAACCTCTTCATACACCCTGACTGGGTTATCCTTCTATGGTTTATTTGCTTGCTACCACTGATTTTGGATTATATTGCATTGCTTGTATATACATATAAGCATAATTTATGTATTGCCTTCCTTCTGGGGGCACCTGACATCTGGGGCAAGAAAGACTGAAGAACATGGCGTCGGCTGTGTCTTATATACTCTGGCCTCACTGACGTCAGAAGAGAAAGCGACGACAACCGACGCCGGACCAAGACTTTGGAATTCGGCCGACCGAGGGACCGCCTGACGGCAGAAAACCCATCTGTGATTACTGCAGCTGTATTAGCACTCGAACATCTACATTTATGGTAGGTACAAAACTGTACTTTCTCAGGAATGTTCTTCCATAAGGGCCACCCAGGTTCTCCAAGTAGCTGGGGACTGTGTCCCATCAGTGATGAATAGGAAGAAGATTAACAACTTCAGATAAAGAAGTTATGTCTTACCATAACGTTCCATCTGAGTTGTTGATCTTCTTCCAGTCATCACACCCTTTCACCAACCCCCTCCAAAGGTTCCTGGCAGATCTTCTGGGTCTTTGTGGTGTCTTAGGATTTCTGCGCAGATGGCCTCTGACTTGTTTCTTCTTTATGTTGTATGCAAACTTGATCTGAGGTAATTGAGTGAAGGACATTGTGGGTAGCAGATTAGCCTTGAGAGTTTTTGGTGCACGCAAGTTTGGTATAAGGCCGACTAGGTTCCGAGGGCTGGGAACCGAACCCATCAGTGATGACTGGAAGAAGATCAAGCAACTCAAATGGAACATTCTGGTAAGACATAACTTCTTTTTTTTCAACCCCCAGTTCAAGAATCTGTCCCTCCATGGTATATAACAGTGATGCTCCAAGCTCTCACATAGTCTCCCTTTGAACAAGCAGCTTCAGTGGATCTTCAATTCTTGACATAGAAAATTATCTTTTTGGAGGTACTTACTTCTGCTAAGAGAATTTCAGAACTACATACTCTTTCATGTAAACCACCTTATTTGTTTTTTCACAAAGAGAGTGTTTTCCTCAAACTGGATCCATCATTCCTTCCTAAGGTGGCATCTGAATCCACTGTAAATCAGAACATTAGTTTACCTGTATTCTTTTCAAAAATTTCTAATAAAGGAAATTATGAACACCAAGTAAGAGTAAAGTATACACAAGTCTAGTTTATTTGCAGAAGACTACGGATTTCAGGACATCAGAACAACTATTCATTGCATTATCTAAATCTAAGCTGGGAGGAGGTGTTTCCAAAATCACCCTTTCAAGATGACTGTCCAGCTGTATTTCCTTTTTGTATGAAAAATTTGGCTAACCCTTTCTAAAAAAAAAAAAAAAAAAAAAAAAAAAAAGTGCACTCAACAACAGCATTGGCAACTTCTGCAGTTTACCAGTGTCCATTTCTGATTAATGAGATCTTTGCAGCTGCTAGATGGTTTACAGTGCAAACCTTTGTGTCTCACTATAAACAGGATGTACAATTCAGAGCATTTTCCTCCTCTAGCTCTGCTCTTCTCAGAAATATCCTTCTTTAATTCCATTCAGAAAATTATATAGCTAGGGAGTCTGTCCCAAAGGTCGAATCAGACAAGAATGGATGTCAGATACAAAAGTTATGCACTCACTGTAACAATAGATCCGTGTTGTTTTATTTTCCTTTGATTCAACATCTCCCACTGTCCCCTTCCAGATTAGCACCTAGAACTCCTTAGAGAATAGGTAACCTTTACAGAAGTCTACTCATCTCTGACCTCAACAAGTTAGTTTCTTTACTTTCCACTTGACACCCTCTTTCTTTTTCCTGTGGGGAAAATTTTTTCTTATATAACCATAATTTTATTACTAGTTACCTATATTCTTACATGGGGCAAACTTGATCTGAGGCAAAGGAATTATGGGTAGGGTTACCATATGTCCGGGTTTCACCAGACATGTCCTCTTTTTGGGCTCCTGTCCAGGCAGTTTTTAAACTTCTGTGATTTGTCCTGGTTTTTCAAAAACCAGACATCTTTATTTCAGCAGGATTGTCCTAGGATCGGCAGTCCGATCCAGAGTCCCGCACTGCCAGTTACAGTCCCGGCAAAACAGCCTCCACTTTGTTATTTTTTTGATTGGCTCATATACCAGCCAATCAAAAAACTGCAAAATGGAGCTCTGTTCAATGCAGAACTGCTTGATGTTCCGCATTGAACAGAAGAGGGTCCGCTGTGCGAATTTTTGATTGGCTTGTATACCAGCATACGGGCCAATCAAAAATCACCAAACACAGATCTACTTGTCTTTAATGCGATGTTCCGCATTAAAGACCTTTTTTTTCTTTTTGTCTTCACCTTGTGTGAAAGACTTTTTGTCCTGACCTGGCCAGTCAAGAATCTGGCAACCCTAAGAGGACGAAAAAATATGTGCTATAATACCAGCACATATTTTTACATCGTCTTTTTCGTATAACCAAATATGGTAACCTTAATTATGGGTAGGGGGAGGATTTGTAGCCCTGGATCTGAAGGTTTGAAGGTGTCCAGCCTGGATCCAAGTCAAATCTGAGTCCCAAAGGTTGAACCAGATGAAAATAGGACAACATGGATTTATCATTAAGGTGAGTACATAACTTTCATTTCACTTTCTTAAGTAGAGTTCCACATAAGTCTGTGCATGCTTCACTGGACTGATATTTTGACAGGGGCAACAGTTGCTTGTACTTGCCTGCTTTGAATGACATGGCTCCGTCTGTTTTCCTTTTAGGATGCTGTTTGCCATACAGTTCTGATTTACTTCTGATTGGAACATGACTGCTGAAAATATGTACCATAGCCCTACACACCTTCTCCATCATCTAGTAAACACATTTGCTAGTGGCAGAGATCATCACAGGCAGAAAATAATCACACGCATGAATCAGTCACTCTTCTGACACCCCTGGTTAAATATTACAAACAATAGACTTTGCAGAGAGCGCCATAGCAGTCCTAGCTACCAGTCAGACCTATGCATAGGAAGCCCTGATTTGTAGAACCATCACAATGACATTAGTGTCTTAATCATGATTGAAAAAGGTCACATGTTAAAATTACTTAGCCTGTTCCTCTCTGCCTAGAATGTGTTTGAAAAAGCCATATCTTAACTATATGGCCTGTTCCCTTTTAAGACTTCTTTGACAGACCAGTCTGTGTTTTTCATGAGCTTGTAAGCACATTCATCCTTTATATTTTTAAAGTATTTTATAGAGTGTCTGCCTTGGGGGTGGCCACGGTGGTGCAGCGGTTAGCGTTGCCGCCTCACAGCAAGAGGTTCTCCAGTTGGATTCTCGGCTGGGGTCCCTTCTGTGTGGAGTCTGCATGTCTTCCCTGTGGTCGCGTGGGTTTCCTCCGAGTGCTCCAGTTTCCTCCCACATCCCAAAGACATGCAGTAGGTGGATTGGACACTCTAAATTGGCCCTAGGTGTGTGTGTGTGTGTGTGTGTGTGTGCATGTGTGTGCCTCCTGTGGAAGGTTGGGCGCCAGGCTGGCAACTCGACACCGTAAAACTCCACTGCCAATCATGAGCGGACAGATGATCTGCTGTGACGACCCCTAACCGGGAAAAGCTGAAAGAAGAAGAAGAAGATAGAGTGTCTGCCTTGGGACAAGTAAGCAGGTTTGACTTTTAGCTCTTTCATGTTCTGAAGAAGATGTGAGAGGGTTTCAGTCAATCTTGGATGTCAGTATATTCAGCAGACATTTTTGCTGTGCTGGGTTTCTGATGTTGGCAGTAATAGTTTATGTTGTCTCATGAGGTTTGAAATGTGTCACTAGTTATGGTTGGTACCTGCTTGAGATATCTGTGTCTAGGAGCTATACAGAAGATTATGCTGAATTATGTTTAGTTCCAGTACAATATACTACCATTTCCCACTCTAAGGCTTTGTTACAGGGCTGAAGCTGTGCAAGAAAACCTCCTGACATTCCCATATCTAGGTAATTGATTTGGCCTTCATGATCAATTTCTGGTCAGGGAGATCCAATCACCATTACAGTGGTTGCAGTCATTGGCAGTGACCTTCCTTTAACAGAAACCAGCTCTGCTTCCTTTGCAGAGGATTAACAGCATTGGGGCATATGTAGATTCCTGCTTGTGGTTTTTCTTCCTAAGAAGCAATCCCATGAGTTTGGTTCTGGCCTCCTAGACATGGACCTTTGGTGGGTGATGGCTTATACTTTGCTGCACCTTCTGGAATCCATAAGTTTTATTCTTCCCATGGCATGCCTCCATAAAAGGATGCATCAGTGGATGGCACATTGCCAGTGACGGAAAAGCCATTGTTGCCTTTCTGTTCTTTTTTTAAGACTTGTCGCCACTGCCTTGAATGATGAATGAATTCAATGGCCTGGTGGTGGGATCCCTGACATCACAACTGGCTTTATTGCAGACTTTAATGGTGACTACCTTGTTGATGAGAGAGTTTACCCTGGCCCATGGATGTTGGAGCACTCTGAAGAAGTTACTTCCCATAAACCCTCTAGAATTTTTATTTATTTTTTTTAATTTAGTTTACTGTCCAGCCTTTGGAGAAAGAATTGGAGATCAGTGCAATTTCCAATGACATCATTGGTTTGGTACCAAAGTAGTCAAGGGTGTAAATACCATCTTTTGGAAGATATTCTGGTCTGGAGGTAAGCCATCATATTTTTTCATATGTTACATTCCATGAGAAGACGGCATTGTAGCTTACAGCCTGAGTCACAATTCAAGCAGTCTGTCTAGAATTGCCACTGCAGTTGCCTGGCATACGTATGGGAGAACCAAATCTTTTAGGTGCAGGAGTATTCTGTGGTAAGGGATCCTTTGACAGACATAATACTTTGTCCCCAGATATTTTATCTAGGATTGAAGTCCATGAGAAAAAAAATGCTTCATTATTCATCTGATAATCAAATTATAACTCTTTATAAGGCTGCTGTGGTTTCCTTAGATAAGAGTGTTCTGCCGACAACTAATTCCAGTGGCTGTGTTCCCATACATAGGTCTCTAGGCAAGCCTAGTACTAAACCCATCAGTTGTTTCAGCAAATGATGAGGAATTCTGATGAGGACAATGGTGATTTCCTAACTGATACTGTCTAGTCACTCATGATTTTTAATAAGGTGAACCTGAGCTTAAGTCCAAACAAGTGGTCACTTTTCCTCAGGTTGTTGCTAGATTTAGTGATGATTTTGCTTGGCAGCAGCTGGGAACTACCCCAGAGCTAGACATGGTGTATGATCTTATACAGGACAAGATGCACAATGTTATGGTTATCTGCCCTCTCCTACCAGCCTTCAAAGATGTTTATAACGCTGCCAGCAGGATACCAGTATCTATGTCAGCAGTCCTTAAAAAGGCTCAGAGAAAATATAAGGTCTCCTCTGATATGAATGGTCTCTTTTCTTATTTACCTGCTGACCCAGCTGTCTGATTAAATAAAAAGTACTGGGCCTCATCTAATTCACTGACCATTGATAAAGGGGAAAATGGTTTGATCTTCAGGGCAAAGAATATTTCTTTCTAGTAGTCTAGTCCTTAGAATGTTAAATAGTGTGCATACAGTTTTGATGTTTTTGCTGCATTCTTACCTGCTGAAGAAAAGCTTTATATGAATGAAATTGTTTCTGATTTGACTCGGGTATTGAAACCTACTTTGAGAGGTGAGCTTGAATGTGCAGACACGACTTTGAGAAATGCCGCTCCATTATGTAATCAGAACTTGTCTGATGATTTGAATGCACCTTTAAGTTCTGAATTGATGTTTGGACCATCTGTTACACAGATTCTCAAACAGTGGGATGATAGAGGCAAATTAATGCATGGTGTTTCTAGGATGTTTCCTAATTTCATGTTTTCTCCAAACAGCCCGTCCTAGCATTGTATCCAGACCACTGTTTCATGGTGATGCCAGATCTCAAGGATGCTTATCGTATTACTGTTGCTCCCAATTTCAGGAAATGTTTGTGATTTGTTGTGTCTGGCTTACTTTATTATTATTCTGCTTTACCCTTTGTTCTATCTGCTGTACCTTGAGTGTCTAATGTTTGTTTCTTGAAGTGCCTTAGGCATCCACATTTTTCCTTATTTAGATGACTTTTTGATTTGTGCAGATTCTATATCAAGGTGCTTTGGTGTCTTTAGACAAGGTTGAATACTTCCTTTCCTACCCGGGGGTTTCAAACCATCAAAAGTCCTTCCTCAAACCCTCTCAACAAGTTGTTTTCCTGAGGGGTGCTGGACAGACACAGAGAAAGGATGGCCTTCCTGCCAGAAGACAAAGTTCAGCAGGGTATTCTCTTGGATTTCTTTCTTCCATAATTGGTCTCAGCAACAGAGTTCCTCAAATTTCTAGGCCTAATGTCATCAGTGATCCTCTTGATATCACTAGCTGGACTACATATGAGAAAAATTCAATGGTACTTGAAGAATTGTTGGACCTAGCATCTTCATCCCTTGAATTTCCAGGTGCCAATACTGGGATTTGTGAAACAGGAACTGCAGTGGTGGAGGGATCAACTGTCTATAAATCTGGGATGCCTTTCTCTCTTCAGACCCCAGTCCAATCTGTGGGGAGCAATGGCCATGGAAGTTCAGGTGCGGTGTTCTCAGGACACAGCAAAGCACATAAAAGTAAAAGAGATTTTAGCAGTGATTCTTCACCACTTACTCCATCTCCTGTTTTAGTAGTCATAGATAATATTACCATGATGTGGTACCTGAACAAGCAAAGGGACACAAGTTCATATTCTGTTATATTGGTTAGTAGTGATGGCCTGGAAGCTGGCTCTACAGTATTCTCTGACTCTGCAGACTTTGTACATTTCATCAGAGCAAAACACTGTGACAGACAGACTAAGCAGATCCTAGACAAACCCTTATGAGTGAAAGCTCCATGTAGAGATCTTCCAGGACTTGATCCAGATGTGGGGAAAGCATCAAGTAGATCTGTTTGCCTCCTTTTATAATAGCCAACTGAAAAATTCTGTTCAAGACATCCTTTCAGCTATGCCTAGAAGACAGACACACTATGATTCCCAGTGTCAGGAATGCTCATGCATGCATTTCAACCCTTTCCAGTGATCCCCAAGGAACTTCTAAAGATTCAGAAAGAATTACCAAAGGTCATTATGGTAACCCTCTTTTGGCCCAGGAAAGGTTGGTTCTCCCTTTTAAAGGAAGTGGCCAAAGGGGACTGCTACAAGCTTCTTCACAGACTAGATCTGCTCACACAGCGTCAGGGACAAATGATGCGCCCTAGCCTGGAGCAATTACAATTAGCCTGGAAGATTCTATTTTGATGACTTTTAGGTACTTGTTCCATGAAGATGTGCTGTGGGTATTTAAGAAGACAAAAAATCTGCAACTAGAAAATCTTATGTTTGCAAGTGGAAGAAGTTTAAGTGGTGCCTAGCCAATAACAGAGATCACAAAAGGGTTTCAAGGCCTCTAGTTTAGAAATATTTGTATGAGCTAGTTAGCAGTAGTTTGTCATATGCTTCTATCAAAGTGCATATTGAGGCCATCTCTGCTTGTCTGCCCATTAGTCCTAAACTTTCATCACTTTGAGGTCAAACAGTTTATGAAGGGAATGTTGCATGAGACATCATTTGAAAGCAAATTCCACCTTCCTGAGATCTCGGTTTTCTTACTGAAAAATTTACCTTACCTTCCTTTGAACCTGCCTCTCGGTCTGATTTATTTTTCATTACTTGAATGACTGTATTAGGGTGGTGGTGGTGCTGCGGTAGCGTTGTTGCCTCACAGTAAGACGTTGTCCTGTTCGATTCTCAGTTAAAGCATCTTCTGTGTGGAGACATGCGTGAATGGGCATACCTTCGTTGAAGGTTTTGCGTCAGAGCTGGCAACTCGGCACGTAAAAATCTACTGCCAATTATTAGCGGACATGAGTTCCGCTGTGGCGACTCCTAACCAGGAAAAGCCGAAAGACACAACAACTTGAAAGACTGTATTACTTATTGCTGGCAAATCCGAGAGCTGCAAGCTCTCATGGTTGGCCAAGTCTAGATGATTTTTCATAAGGACAGGGTTGTGTTATGCACCAATTTATTATTCATGCCTATAGTTTCTGAATTTTCTATGAATCAAGTCAACAATCTCCCAGTGTTCTATTCTGACAACAAAAAAAAAACAGGGAAGAAAAGATTCTACATACCTTGGATGTGCACAGGGAATTCAGGTACTATTATGATAAGAGCAAAGACCTTTAGGAATGCTGAACAGCTGTTTGTCTTCTATAGTGGGCCTTTCTTACTCCTTTATCAAAGTTCATTTATCATCTGTTTCAGCATGTCTGCACATGGATCCTCCTCTTACATCTCAGTCTTTTGGGCAAGCAGTTTTTGAAAGGGGTTTTGTGCGTTAGACCACCTGAAAAACAGGTGGTACGTACTTGGGATCTTGACTTTGTGTTTAAAAAATTGACTGTCTCTGTCTCTGAACAGCTCACCAGGCTGATTTACAGTTCATGACTTGGATGACTGTGCTTATTGCTCTGACATCTGTAAGACAAGTATCTGAGTTGCAAGCTCTCATAGTGGGTAAACCCTAGGATTATTTTAAGAACAAATAATTCATGCCAAAATTAGTTCCTGAGTTTACTTTTAATCAAACCAACAATCTCCCTGTACCAAAAAGTCAGAGAAAACAGATTCTTCATACTCTGGATGTCAGAATTCCATTCTTTAGGAGAGCTTAACAGCTGATGTTATGTTGTCCTATTTTGCCTCCATTCTTAATTGGATGTGTTTGGAGCCAATCTTCATCTCCGACTCAGCCGAATACACAGCTGGAAGTCTCATACTTGACTCATGGCAAGGTAGATATACCATGATACAGTGGTGCAACTGTCCAGATCTCGTTTGCAGGCATTACAAGGTTGGATGTGCTCTTTTTGGCCGTGGCTGTTTTGTGTTTTACATTTTACTTTTAGGATTCATACATTAGTTAGTGTTTATGTGCTTAGATAGATTTAGCATGTAGCTTAGTTTATCTCCTTTTCTGCTGTTCTGTTGTTTAGCCATCGTTTTTTTGCAGGCCTGTATTTGTATCCCATAGTTAATTACTGTAGTGGTGCTTTATTAGGATACCTGCAGTGTTGTGTGTTGTTTTTTGTCTACACTCTTTGTTAGCTAGTTTGTTAGCTCATTTAACTTGGAGAGCTAATTGCCATTTTGGTTAAAGGGCTTGTAGTATTAGTGTTAGTTTGTTCTATCTTTTGTATCTAGGTCAGTTTAAGTTAGAAGTCCTAGTGCTCGTTTTAAATCAGAGCAAAGTTAGTTTCTAATTATATTTCATAGATGTGCAGTGTTTGTTAGGTTAGTGTGTGTTTATATGTCTAGCAGTGTACTGAGTTTATTTGCAGTTTGTAATCCTTTTGGGACCTTCTTTTCTTCCAAACATGTCTAAAGACACCAGGGAGAAAGAGCATAAGCCTTCGGGCTTTAAAAAATGTCAGAAATGTACCCAGAAAATCTCAGTTACAGACGGACATGTCATTTGTGTATATTGTCTAGGGGCTGTACATCGCCAGGAGAAATGCACTTTCTGCCACTCCTTTAAGTGCATGTGTGTTACAGGAGAGGAGAAACAAATTATCAAGGGGCTCTTTAAACCAACCTTTGAGGAAGCTGTGCAGAGTGCTTCTTCTTCGTCCTCTTATTCTTCTAAGAGGGGCAAACCATCTAAAAGGCCATCTCCTGTCTCCGGCTCAGTCTGAGCCCCCAGAAAACTTGTTAAAAATTTCTAAGCCATCTACCTCCTTGACTCCACAGGCCTCAGAACTGACAGAGGTCATCATTATTGACAA
Source organism: Protopterus annectens (assembly GCF_019279795.1). Classification (NCBI taxonomy): domain Eukaryota; kingdom Metazoa; phylum Chordata; order Ceratodontiformes; family Protopteridae; genus Protopterus; species Protopterus annectens. The sequence goes on from NC_056749.1 coordinate 124,580,332, forward strand.
GCCTGGTTCTTCAGCCCCAAGGTCTTCGGAGCCACAAGATACCATGTCTCTGAGCCGGTCCATTGATATTCCACTGGTCTCCCCTACCTTGAGATCTCCCATTTTGGAGAGATATTGTTTACCCTCTCTATCCTCCAGGTCTGCTAGGAACTTATCTGATGATGTGGAGCAGGTGGTGCACAGACTCTTGAAGTTGCCGACGCTAGCTAAATTGTTCTCAGCTCCAACCCAATAGGTCTCAGAGCATTCCAAGGCTCTTACATCCACTGTTGTTCCTCCTCCAAGCCAAGCTGGATCTTCAAAACCAGAGTGCCTGGTACCACTTACTGTAGAACTGTTGATTCTGGGACCCCCTTCAGAGATTATGGAACTGATATCTGCTCCAACACCCTAGGTGCCATCCAGGATGTCTGGGAGCAGAGGTTCTCCAGTCAGACCTGCGGGGGGGATGCTCAGACCCGAATTTCTTCAGTTCTGAGCCTTCCCCTCGGTGTGTTGGCTTGGGTGAACTCGGCTCCTACATCAGCCTCGGAGCTGGGCTCTCTGGGACTGGGGGTGTCCTCTGTCTCCTCGGAGCCAGAGAGATCCTCTGAATCAGTGGGATCTGCTTTTGAGCTGATGAGTGTGCTGTCCCCCTCTACAGCTCTACATAGGGATATTGGCATTCATCCCCCAAGGCACCAGCTACTGTGTCAGCACCACCCCATCAACAGGACAGCAGAGATTCAGAGCCTCAGGAACTCCCAATGGGTGAACCCTTCTCTTCCGAGGCCTTCCCAGAATACCCTTCTGAAAAGCCCCCTTGAAAGAGGACATTCAAGAGGAAGCATATAGACTCCCCTGATGAGTCAGTCACCTCAGACATTGACCTCAAGGACTCAGAGGGGTCCCCAAGGTCATCCTCTGAAGATATCTCATTTGCAGATATCCTGGAGATCCTAAAGCAGAGAGGCAGCTGAAAAACCATCACCCCCTTCTGATGAGGAATCGGTGTACCTGAAGGCCTTTGGATCTCAACCTTCAGCCTTCTGGTTGTCTCCACCTTTTGATGAACTAATGGACTTGGTCGGTCGAAAGGCATGGGAGTCACTTGACACTATGGAACCAGTCCCACGGAGGCCAAACAAGTTTTTGTCAGCCCCTAATGGAACAGATTTTCTCACAAAAGGTGTACCTGTAGATGCTATGGTGGTGGCAGCAGCCACCAAGAAGGAACTTTCTGAGACATCCTCAATTATTCATCCTCAGAACAAAGATTCTTGAGCAATGGACAGGTACGGGAAGCATGTCTTTTCATCAGCAACTTTTACACTCCGATCGCTGAACTACCTCAGACACTTTATAAGGCTGCAAAGAGATCACCTGAAACAGCTAGGAGATACTCAACAAGGTTCATTAGCTGTAGGGGTGAGACTGTCTCCTCCCAGCTATCCACCTTAAATTCTATCATCAACTCCTCCATGAGACTGATATCTTATGGAGTGGATGGAGCGAGTAGGGCAACAGGTTCAGGAGTTTCCTTGCGGAGACACTCCTGGATGTGCTTGTGTCATTTTGCGGAACCTTTTAAGTCTGCCTTTACTAACGCCCCTTTTGATGGTTTCTCACTTTTTGGATCCGAAGTAAAAGACGCACTCACCAGATGTGAGCAGGAAGAGAAAACTCTCTCTGCCATCGGAATACGTTTTTCTATACCTTCAAGACCTTACCCTAAAGGATAGAAGAGTGGGAAAATGTGGTTCAAAAGATCCCGGGGGGGGGGGGGGGAGTGTGGCCAAGATGCTGATCTGGTAACAGCACTTTCTCTCAGCTGTCTTACCTCATTACTATTCCTGACAGGAATTTTATGAAATAAGCAACAATTTGAGGAAATTTCTATTAGTAACAACTTTGTATTACCCTGGAGCATCTACAGAAGAAATTCCATTGACTATCTTTGGATTATTCCTGTCAAATTAACTACTGCAAGAACACTACAGTCAGCTATACAACATGAGTCACCTTAAGAATTCAGATCAGGACTCTACAATCAAAAATCAACTACATTCACTTATTTCTAATATACAGGAACTCACAATCAAAATTGATAAGATGGATAACAAAATAGATACTTTCAAGGAAAAATGCTCACAGCAACTTGAACAACTTCAGGAAATGTTTACTCAACAGAAAGGGCAAATTTCTCTTATGGAATAGTCATTAAATGACATTGACTCAAGAGTACTAACAGAGGAACATCAAACATAATTTTTATTACAGCAGAATACCTACTTAATAGAAAAACTTGATGATAAGGAAAACCGAACAAGAAGAAATAACATCCGGATATATGGTTTATCAGAGAAAACAGAAGAGGACAACATAATAAACTTTCTCACCACCTGGATACCAGATATAGTGAAATTACCTGAAGCCATTTTATATGGCGTAGAACGTGCACACAGATCATTAACAACCACTGGAAATACCTCTTCAATCAAAAATAAGCCAAGATCCATAACTGTGAGACTTTTTTCTACCTAAGACAAAGAGCTTATCCTAAGAAATGCCTGGGGAAATTCAGCCATCAAATATAAAGATGCTTAATCAGATTTGACAACGACTATTCTCTAAAAGTGTTTTCCAAAAGAAAAGAATTCCTACCAGTAATAAAACTACTAAAAAAAAAAGCAATTAAAAACTCATATTTTGTTTCCAGCAAAACTGAGAATCTTCTTGCCAGAGGGAATAAAAATCTTTGAAACACTGGACTTAGCAATAAAATACCTTTCTAACAACATCTTAACACAAGAAGAATCTATGGAATGGAAAAACAGTACACCCAAAAGAAATGCAGAAGCCTACAACTGGAAGACTGTTGAACAAAAGAAGAAAAAAAATTAAAGGACAAATAAACATTCATATTCTATATATTGTAAATGTTTAAACAATGATACAGAAGCAACAAAAAGTCTCCTTGTTTTCAAACCAACTTGAAACAGGTACCCCTTTACAATTATTCATTAAATACTATTAGATTTATTTAAAATTAAACAAATTCATTTCTATAATCATTTATTAATTACTATTTCGTTTATACATCAACATTTAGAGATTTCCATATAATCAACATGTAAAACATCAGTAAATAGAAATGTCCTTATACGAGCATCCACTGACATACAAATGCTTGACAAGAACTTAATTGATAAATTAAATGAACTGTAAAAAACTGTTTGAAGTTCCTTATTAGATACAGTCTTAAACTAAATGTTTAGATCTGCACCCTTTAATTTAATTGGATTAGTTACAGAAATTACCAATAACTATTGCTTTATTAATGAATATTATTACATCCTAAAAATACCATAGAAGTAATTTCACTGACTTATAAATGTTTGGTTAGGCTTTTGATAAAAACAAACTAATACAGCCATTGCACAGTTCAAAATTTATTGTTATATGCCATGTTATATTATGTTTCATTGCAAGTATTAGAAACTTTGAATTAAAGCAAAATATGTATAGGAGTGATTAACTTTTTCCATTTGTATTGTGGTTTGCTGTAATACGTAGCTGACATAGATAACAGGTACATTTACATTTTTACATAGCGGGTAATACACTACAGCCACGAGAACATTACCTTAATCAAAAAAGAGAAAAAAAAACATATTTTCCTTCCCACCTGGTCCTCGAGCTGATTACATCAAATTTAACACATCATCCACATCAGGAAAGCTGATCCCATTCTGCGACCATTCTCTCCTTGTGTACATCGTCTCCTGAAAGTCTGTAATCAAAACCTCATAAGGCAGAGACCCAGAACATGGAAGTACGCTTCCTTCTTAAAGCAACAGTACTGTTAACCATAAGCACATTTATATGAGTACATAACACGAATTCAGCCATAAAAAATCACCTTGTACAACGATAGCATACCTTATTGACTGTGACAAAATACATGCGGTCATATGTTGCCTACAGACAAAAGCTGTAATTATATATTTTTTGGGCATTATTTCAGCTTTCCTATAAAAATTGCTTCATCTCTTAAATAAAAGAATTCTGGTTATGTACATCCTTGATTTTTAGTCTGATGGTGCTGTGTTGAGTTACTCTTAATGTCCACCACATACGAGAGCCATGTTCAACAGATAACCTGCAAACCAGGAAAGGGATACCTCACTTGATGGCCACTGCAGTACCTGAAGCTGTCTACTATTTTGGCCAAGTATGTGTGAGTGTGTGTTGTGATCAGCAGGACAGCACGTTTTACACTAGAATCTTTGCAATGAGGAAAAACTGAATGCATAAATGCATTTGATCTATACTGTTTCCTAAAAAGTAGGCAAATAAAACTGGAGAAAATCACACTGTGAATTTTACAATACTATAGCAGCACGCTTTATAGAACATAATGAACTATTTGCAAAGCTTGAGACCGAATGTTATAGATGTGTTGTATCCATCCTCGTTTCTAAAGAGTAAGCAAATAAAGATAGAGGAAACATGCTAATTGTTGATGAGCTTTCAGTGTTGTCATTTTATGCTGTATGGAACAGCATATTCGTAAATAACATGTTAATTACCCCCTCTTTCTTGGAGAAGTACTGCCTTCCTTTACAAGGCATTTAAAAATGTATTATATCACTTTGCCATGACGTATTTCCTATGTGCTCCCCATTGACTGAGTAAATGTGTGAAGTGAACAGTGTAGCCATAAGGAACAGGATATATGCATGTTTAGGTGTGTAGTTACTTGAGCATTCCTTTATCTGACTATGGGCAAAAATGCAATTACTCCTTTCTCAATGGCATGGATAATGTGCGTGGCTGCGATAATACTTAAGTACCCCAATTTTTTGTGCTTTTACTTTCATCTTTTTTCGTATACATTTTATTATCCCACTGCATACCTCTTCCTGCAATACCCCTTTTTCTAACTATTCAATACTTTACACAAGAACACTTTTTCTTCCATTTCCATTCACTTGTAAGTATGGAAGCTTGGAAGTAGGGGTGTTTCTCTGGTGCCATTCTCATAGTTCCCCTAATCAGTATTAATACCACCTTAGGTCTCCCTTGAAAATAGACAAGTCTAATGGGACTTGCTCAACAAATTATAAATTAAATGAAAGCACCCAACTTTATCTCCTATATTAACACATCTCCATATGTCTTTACTCTTATAGGTTCATAGGTTCATACTAGGCTATCTGCCCTAGGGCATTTATAAGCCTAGCCAGAGTGCGTTTGGCTTTCGCCACCCATTTTAAATGAATTTTGCTATGCCCTTTTTCGAGGTTAGTATACTGTGCCTCTGTCTAACAGTGACACAGAAGTGATACCCGGGGTAAACCTACGATCTCCCATCCACTCATCTTGAAGAGAGTCAATGAGGGACTCTGCCTAACCTGGACTGGGATTTTATTCCAGAGTGAAGGGAGCCTCTGGGTTATGAATCTGTCCCTCCAGCATGTCCTATTTCTTTCAGTGCTGAGGTTCAAGTCTCTTGAGCGCGTAGCTCGATGGAATTTGGATTTCCTGAGGTGCAGCATGTCCATTAATTCCGAGTTGGACATGGCTTTATACGTCAGGCACAGATCGCCTCTGAGCAGGCAGTAAGCCACTGAGTAGAGCTGGAGTTTCTTTAACCGGGCAGCATATGGCATCTGTTTGAGCCCTTTGATCCTCTTGGTGAGGTACTTTTGGGGTCTTTCCAGTTGCTGCAGGTGTCTGGTAAGGTACATCCCAAAAGAGGCATTGTACTCAATTATGGGCCTGATGAGGGATGAGTAAAGAGGCACGATGACCTCCCCTGATCTAGATTTGAATCCCTTCATGATTAGGTGGGCTATATAAAATGTTTTTCTAACCACTTTGGTCACGTGGTTGTCAAAAGGGAGATTGCTATCAACTTGGGTCCCCAGGTCCCTAATTACTTCTTCCGTACTTAATGGATTACCACCTATGTGGTAATTTGTGGGCACTTTGTTTTTGCCAAAGGGGATGACTATACACTTTTTGGCGTTTAGCTTGAGGCCATGGCTCTGGCACCAGTTGTCTGTTTCTATGAAGCCCTTTTGTAGGATGCTTTGTCAGCTGGAGAGTTGATTATGGCATCCAGTTTGCAGTCATCTGTGAACTTGGTCAGCCACAGTCCTTCCATGTTGGCCTGTACCTCCGATAAATATATACCGAACAAGAGAGGTCCCAGGACTGAGCCTTGTGGGATGCCACTTGTAACTGGTTTGTAGTCTGACATGGCTCCAGCAATTCTAACCATGTGGGTTCTGTCCTTGAGCTAGTTTGCAACCCATCTAGTGACATAGGGGTTTATATTTAAGCTGGTGAGCTTATCTATAATGCCCGAGTGGGGTATTGTATCGAAGGCTTTTGTGAGGTCCAGGTAGGCTCGTCAATGGCCTTGGTGACTGTCTCAAAGAAATCGACCAGGTTTAAGAGGCAGGATCTGCCCTTAACAAAGCCGAACTGGGTAGGATCCAGTATCTGTAGGTCCCCAATATCTTTATTTATGAGGTCCATGATGATCCTTTCCATAGCTTTGCAGACCAAGCTAGTTAGGCTTATGGGGCGATAGTTTCCAGGATCCGTTGAGGGACCACCTTTATGGAGGGGGACCACTGTTGCTGTATGCCACTCTTTGGGTACATATCCTGTAGTAAGGCTGAGATTGAACAGTAGTTTTATGTTTGGGTTTAGCTCTTCTTGGAGTTCATGTAGGATGCAGCCCGGGACACCATCTGGTCCCATTGATGCTGTGTTTTTTGCTTTGGAGAGGGCGGCTCTTACCTGAGCATCTGAGATGTCAGGGGGGCAGCACTCTGCTGGGATAGATGTTTGCCCTTTTGGTGGGGAGAAGTTTGCGCTGAACCTGTCAGCTAGGATGTTGGCAATGTCTGTGGGTTCGGTGTATTTTTTGTTATTTTGGACTAATTCTGAGCATATCTGGGAATTCCCACCCAGGTTCCTAACATAACTAAAGAAAGCCTTGTGATTATCCTTAGTGTCCTGTGCAATTTTTCTCTCAAAGCTGGCCTTAGACGATTTTATGAGTGCCCGTAGTTTTTTGCTAATACTGATCAGAGATGCCTTCACTTTTTGGGATTTTGCTCTATCATGTAGTAGCTTCCTCTTTCTATTGTATAGTTTGTTTATGGCTGGGGTCCACCAGACAGGACGCCTGCCTTTGGAGGATTGGGTCTTGGTTTTATTTGGGATTGCATGATCCATGCATTCCTGAAGGTGTTCATAGAATGCATTTATAAAGGATTCTGCGGTCTGGGCCGTATTTTCCACAGGCCCGGGGGCTTTGAAGGATTCCACCTCGGTTTTGAGGAGTGTGAAATTTGCTTTAGAGAAGTTTTTCACTGTTTTCTGGGCAGGGGGTGGGGTCGGGATGTGAATATCCAGTGAGATTAGTTTATGGTCTGATCTTACCAGAGAGGGATACACTTCTGGTCTGGAGCATAGAGTCCCCATGTTGGTGAAGTTTTGGGGTCGAAAAGCATGGTATGAGGTATAACCTGGTATTGCTGGGGTGCTCTCGGGAGCCTTGAACCAGGTTTCTGTTACTGCAGAGATATCGATGTTCTCCATGCTAAGGAGAGTTTTGAGTGCATGCATCTTGAGGTTTAGACTTCTGACATTGAGTAGCATTACTCTTAGTTTCTTATCCCTTGTGATACCTATGGAGGTGGGTTTGTCTTTTGAGCCTTGCCTAAAAATGGCACTATGGGGTTGGCAGGAGCCTTTGCCAATATCCGAAAGCCCAGGGGTGATAGGTGCAAGCCATCCCTAGCGAAGCATCATGGCTTGTCGAGCATGTCATCCCAGGCTGACAGGCATTGGATCCCCTTTGAATGACACCAATACTTAAGCCAATTGTTGAAATTGATCATCTTGTCTTCATATTGTGGCATCATTCTTGGTGAGGGTAAGATGCTACTCAAGGTCAGGGTCATACCGGCCTGGGCTATATGCTCAGAGACCTCCTCTATGTCTCTCTTCATGTAGTCCAGGGAGGTACGTCTCAGGTCATTCACACCAGCATGGACAATGACTGAGTCATATTTGTACTTGCCTTGGTGTGACCTGAGTGCTTGTGTTATGTGGCGGATCCTAGCGCCCGACAGGCAGCTCACCATGACCTTCTCCTTGTTCAGCCTGGTGAGCAGGACGTCAGTGTGCCTGACGATAGAGTCACCAATTACAAGTGTATCAGGTGTGTTGTTTAGCCTTAAGGGCTGTGACTGTTCGGTACACTGGCTTTGTGAGCTATGTGTTACACGTGTTTTGTTTTGGGGTAGCAGTTGCTTGGGTGTCTGCTTTGGAGGTCTCTGCTGCTTAGGCAGATTTTTATTTAGAGCCTCCGAGTATGTTTTTGTGTGTTTATGTGTTTGGTTTGCTGTCGTGGTAGGTCTATGTGAGACTGGAATTGTAGTGAGTGTGGTTTCCTTCTCCTCCTGACTGGTTACGCCAGTACTGAGTTGAGAGAGCTTAGCCTCCAGTTTGGCTATATGGTTGCATCTCTCACATGTGTTGGAATTTGTTGGGAGGAGGAGAGGGTTGTCTGTGTAAATGAGGCAGTTGTAACATTGCTTCAAGATTCCCAGATTCACCAGCTGGACCGGAGAGGAGATTGATAACTGACCTTTGGACATGATAGAATAGTATTGGGAATTCCTTTATAATTGAAAAAAAGGCCAATGGGGAACAAGGTACTCAAGGGGAGTTTGTGAGGGTGTAGTGCTTTTAATTTTTTAGTGCTGACTTATATAATTGCTTTAGTGAGCAAGTGCCAGGCTTTAGAGTAGGAATAGGGTGTTTATTATGAGAGCTAGATCAGTTCTAAGGGAAAAAGTGAAGAGCAGACTTTGTGGAGCCGAGAAAGGTTCAAACCCAATTAAGCGGCACTGCCTGATGCTGCACTATGCGCAAGGCCGCACTAAAGCGGGTTTTATACAGGGGGACTTGAAAGAGCTAGAAATTGGCCCAAAATGGCCAATTGACTACCAGATTGTTGTGCTGGGAACACTCCTCCAGGGATAGATAGGCTGCTCTAAGCTCCCCACTGCCACTGGTGAACAAAGAAGCCTCCCTTTATCCAAGAAAGGAAATGGGCTACACAGGAACTTTCCAAAAGTCCAGAATACAGCAAAGCCTGTATTTGGACTATGCTAGGTCAGGAAAGGCAGGAAACAAGGATAATTTTTTTTTGTTTTTTTTTTTTTCTTTTTTTGCAACAAACAGCAGGAAAATGCAATAAATATGTAACATAGGCTAGCGCACTTGAGTGTGTAGCCTCAACAGGTAAATGCAATAAACAGGACAAACTTTAAATTACAAGCGCAAAAGCGCACTAAAGCTGGCTTTAAAGCAGGGGGTTAGAAAGAGATAGGAAATGGCCCAAAACGGCCAATAAGCTACAAGTCACTGGGCTGGAACCATTCCTCAAGGGACAGATAGGCTGCTCAGAGCTCCCCACTCTCACTGGTGAACAAAGAAGCTTCCTCCTATCCAAATAAGGATATGGGCAACACAGGAACTATGACACAGCCCAGAGATCAGCAATACCTGAAGATTGGACTATTCTAGTTCAGTAAAGGCGGGAAACAAGGATATGTATATATATATATATATATTTTTGTAAGTAGCAGAAATTAGGTACAGAAACACAGTAAATGCTTTAATTCGGCTAGCGCACTTGAGTGTGTAGCCTACCAGTTGCCTGTATCACTCTGCAGGACACCACGAGGAGCTGTGCGGAGTTGTATACAATAACAAACTTTTTAAATCACAGATTCACTAAAAAAAAAAAATGGTGTTTTAAGACAGCAAGAAAAGCAGAAAACTGATACTTAATCACTCCAAAGTCACTCTTTTGTCTCTCTCTTGCTGTAGACTCTGCAGAACACCTGGAAGGCACTTGCTGAGCGGAATACAAGCGTAAAAACTGTGCAAATGAGGTTTTTATAGCAAGGAAGTGAAAGAGATGGAAATTAGCCCAAAATGGCCAATAAACTACTAACTTCTGGGCTGAAATCACTCCTCCAGGGACAGATAGGCTGCACAAAGCTCCCCTCTCTCACAGGTGAACAGAGAAACTTCCTTCTATCCAAGTAAGGTAATGGCAACACAGAAACTTGTAACACAGCCCTGGATTCAGCAATAACCTGAAAACTGGACTATACTAGTTCAGAAAGGTGGGAAACAAGTATATCATTTTTTTTTCAGAAAATAGAGCAGATACAATCAAAATTAGCCCAAAAAGGCCAATAAACTACCAACGTCTGGGCTGAAACCACTCCTCCAGGGACAGATAGCCTGCTGGAAGCTCCCCTCTCTCACAGGTGAACAGAGAAACTTCCTTCTATCCAAGTAAGGTATGGCAACACAGAAACTTGTAACACAACCCTGGATTCAGCAATAACATGAAAACTGGACTATACTAGTTCAGAAAGGCGAGAAAGAAGTATATCTATATATCTATGTCTATCTATATATAGGCTATCTGTCCCTGGAGGAGTGGTTTCAGCCCAGACGTTGGTAGTTTATTGGCCTTTTTGGGCTAATTTTGATTGTATCTGCTCTATTTTCTGAAAAAAAAAATATATATATATATTTTTTTTTTTTCCAGAAAATAGAGCAGATTCAATCAAAACAACCAATTGACCAGTTAAAAAGCTTAAAACTGAGCTCTGTTCCAGCAGTCTTCAATCAGACAAGTTCTAACTGCACAGTCCTGATGCTGATGCTTGGGTATAGAGAAACCTTCTCCAAAAAAGACGGCACTCTAGCTGAGAGTTGAATGGGACAATGTCTTGCTATGATGTGACAACACTACCACAGCACCACCACCGCAGTTAAGGAGACATCCCGAATATTCTGGAGAAACATGAACTCATTTGGCAATTAAAGCTGAACTCTTTTAGGAAGCCTGGACTAAACTACTACTGTTCAATTAAAAGTGCACTGGAACTTAGAAAATTGCCACATTGTTTACATGACTAATTGTACTTTATTTTATTTTATTTTATTATACAAATTGGTTTTAAATACCACTTTAAATCAGTTGAAATTTAAGTGTATATTTTGTTTCCATCATCATACAAACATTTTTTTCTTATTTTTATTTTTTTCTGGTTCTTTTTTCCACTTTATTCAAAATGATGTGTAATAACAATACTAACTAATTACACAATTATATAGTTTTTTAGGGTTCTTGTACACAGACCCGAAGAAGTCTAGAAGGACGAAAGTGATCTTTGTTAACAATAGGTTATGAAAATAGAAATTGATTTTTATATGCAAAATGTATATGTATATATTTATATATATTTTTTGAATGCCAAATGAACTAAGGTTGATATATTTCCAGCCATGTAGTATATTGTCTTGGATAAAATCACAGACTTAATAATCTACTTAGTAATTTGGTTAAATAAGAGGTACCACATCATTATAAGTTTTATTTAAAGTACATAAGGGTTATATATTGTTATGACAGCTACTAAGGAGGGCAGGACCAGTTCGAATGTCACACTGATGGGGGAAGGGATGTGAATTTAACACTTGTACCAATAACACTTTGTTTTACAGTACAATAAACCACTCCCATGCTTGATAAAAAGTATATATATTTAGAAAGCTTGTGAGGAAATTATTACTCTATTTTTGTTTTACTTGGCACGCTTGTCTGTGTACTTAATAAAAGATTTTCGACTGGAAACAGACTGCCTGCCTTGCTTGGATTACTTTTGAATACTTAGTAATGCTGTACAATTTATATTTTCTATTATTACTTTTTGTTTTATTTTGACTTAAGACGAGTTTACGTTCACTACTTCTACTACTATTGTCTGATCTGATTAATATACAGTGATTAACTAGAAATACATGGACTGAAAATCTTCCACACAGAGAAGTTTCTTAAACTGTTTTGTTTTTGGACCCACTGCACTTTAGTGGGTTGTTTTGAGGCTTCGGGGATATCACGGAGATTACTTGTTTTTTAATTCTTGTTTTTTTCTGACCTTCCCAGTAGCCTTTACACGGGTCTATATTAGAACATTAAAATGTCATTATTTTGAATGCTCTAACATCAAACCCATTCAGCGAATGCTGAAAATAGTGAAACGACAGATAACTGAATTCTTTCCTAGGGAAAGAATTCCGTTGTCCGTTTCTGTTTTTCTATGTTCAGCTCTGTGGTGGAAAGTTATGGGTTGGTTTCAGGTAAGTGTGCGATTGGGCATGAGTTAGGTGAGTTAGGGTTAGGTCGCGGGTGAGGTGAGTGTGCATTAGTGATGGACCTTAGGGTTTGGGTTAAGGTAAGTGGATAGTTAACGGTGTTTGTACAGTTTAGTGTAGGGTTAGCTGCAAGATTTTGGGTGTATGTTTGTTAATTGCTGTTTGTTTGGTATGCTTGTGTTGTGTGTTTTGGAACAGCAAATTTTTTCCCTAGGATAAAATTCACTGTTCTGAATGTTCGATGTTGTCAGCGATCGCTGAATAGGGTTTGATGTTAGAACATTCGAAATAATGACATTTCGATGTTCTAATATAGACCCCCTTTACACCTACTATTCTTGATACATCTCAAATTCAGAAGATAAATACACTAAAGAAAGGTATGATAAATTATTGCATCAACTGATAGAACAAGGGAAAATATTAACTAATGAGCAAATAATTAACAAAGATCATACAAATAAAGATTTGTGGCTACTTTTACAAAATCTAAGACAATATCTTATAAATAGAACTGAACAAATGCAAGTAACAGTTGGGTAAACTGCTCCAGAATTTGTCGAATATTTTATTATAATTACAAATAAACATTATGAAGGTAATGGTTACCTGACTAATATTTGTAAACTTATTAAAAAAAAACAAGAGTCTACTATGTAGATAACCTCTGGGATTATTATACACAGATAAACAATCTAATGAATCCTAATCCTAATGAAAAGGATAAAAAGATTATTTTAGAATCTTCAAAACAATCAACTTTGTTAATATATTGGCAGATATTTACTTGGAGATATTTAAACAGAAGTTTTTACACACCGCATAACTTAGCCAAATTATTTGATATTGAAGATAAATGCTGGAGATGTCAAACTAAAGTAAGAGCCAACTGGCAACATATTTTTTACGATTGTAAATGTCTCACCTTGTATTGGAAAATTATAAATTATTTTTTCCAGATTGTCCTCAGTGATAACTTTCAATTAACAAAATCAATGATTTTATTCAACACCCCTATCCCAGACTGTGTGCCAAAAAAGATTTCAAGTTACTATGGACACTGATGTCAGTAGCATGCAAAATTATCACCATACATTGGAAAAGCAAGACTTCTCCCACATTCAAAGAGTTTAAAAAACGATCCATAAGAGTTGGTCATATGGAAATAGCTACACTGAAGAACAGAACAACCAGACCTACATCACTTTATAAGTCTTGGATGAAAATATTGGAAATATTTGAAAAAATGGACAAGGATTTATCATTCTTCATAATGTAATTAAATGTATTCACTGCTTTTTCTGTATGGACACTAATGTATATAGTTAAATAATATTTTGATATTTATAGGTTTCAGAATTCTATACACATTTTTCATTTTGAATTCATGTAATGTTTGATAAAATATCATTCTTCAAATAAAAAAAAAAAATTTAAAGTAAAAAAAAAAAGATCCCAGGGAACTTTCCAAGATGCATGAGGTGAATCCTTCACCAGAGGCAGACAGGGAGGCAACAAAGGTAGATGTCTTAGAGGCAGAGGGTGACCATGATTCCTTTAGCGGATGTCTCTACTCTGGAGGCAGTCAGGGGATATTTGTCTTTGTAGCCAGAAGCCTGGCAAAGTTTCACAAAAGACAAGTGGGTACAAAGCATAATATCCAGAGGTTATTCCATTCCCTTTTGCCACCCTATCCCATAAACCAGAACAATCCCAGATGTTCCACCCAATCTAAGTGAGCAAGCAATTATAGAAATTCAAAAGTTGCTGGACAAAACAGTCATCCAAGAAGTCCCCGCAGACCAAACAGGTTTTGGAACTTACTTAAGATTCTTTTTGGTGCCAAAAAGAACAGGGGACTGGAGACCCATATTGGATCTCAGCAAGTTAAATGAATCTGTCAAAAAGTCAAAGTTCCAAATGGTGGCACTGCAGTCAGTACTTCCCTTCTTAGGGAAAGAAGATTGGATGTGGTCAATATACCTCCTAGATGTGTACTACCACATAAAAATGGACAGAGCATCAAGGAGTCACGCTTCTGGCTGGGAGCAAGTCATTATCAGTTCTGAGCTCTACCCTTTGCTTTCACTACAGTCCCAAGAGTGTTCACCAAATGCATGGCAGTAGTAATGGCTCACTTGAGATGTCTTGGATTCCAAGTGTTTCTGTATCTGGATGACTGTCTCCTAACTTCCACCACCAAGTATCTGCTCCAACAGGCCAGGGATGTGACATTGGAAATCTGTGCTCAATCAAGCATAACTGTCTTCTTCTTCTTTCGGCTTTTCCCGGTTAGGGGTCGCCACAGTGGATCATCTGTCTGCTCATGATTGGTAGTGGAGTTTTATGGTGTCGAGTTTCCAGCCCAGTGCCCAACCTTCCACAGAAGACACACACACACGCACACATTCACACCTAGGGCCAATTTAGAGTGTCCAATCCACCTACTGCATGTCTTTGGGATGTGGGAGGAACCAGAGCACCCAGAGGAAACCCATGTGACCACAGGGAGGACACGCAGACTCCACACAGAAGGCACCCCAGCCAAGAATCAAACCGGAGAACCTCTTGCTGTGAGGTGGCAATGCTAACCGCTGCACCAACGTGGCCGTCCCAGTTAGTCATAACTGTCAATTTACAAAAATCTGCCTTGTTTCCCTGTCATCATATTACCTTCATAGGCATGAACCTAGACACTGTTTCCATGATGGCACATCTTTCAGCCGACAGAATTTCAGCCCTCAGACAGCAAATACTTCACCTTCTTCCAGAGGACAAGGTAAAGGCAAAGGTAGTTCTGAAACTTCTAGGGACAATGGCTTCAATGATAACACTAGTTCCTCTTGCCAAGATGCATATGAGAATCCTTCAATGGCTCATATTCTCCCAATGGTCACTTCAAGAACTTCATATGTCCCACCTGACCAGAATAACAGAGTCATGCAAAAAGGACCTATAGTGGTGGATTCAGTCCAACCATGTGACTATCTGGAGACCCTTTATTCCACAACATCCTGTTGCTACAGTGACCACAGAAGCTTCCCAGATAGGTGGGGATAGGGTGAGGGGCATTATCTGGGAAGGACAGTCCAAGGCATATGACAAGACCACTAGGCCCACTTGCATATCAATGTTCTAGAGATGAGAGCAGTGCTTCTGGCATTGCAAGCACTCCATGGCTCTCTTCCACTGGGGATGATTGCAATACAGTCAGACAATATGTCAGTGGTTTGGTACATAAACACGGAGGAACCAGATCATACCCACTTTGTCACAAGGCTCTGAGCGTTTGGCAATGGGCAATTTCTTCTTAACACTTTCCGGTAGCAACACATCCTGAGGAAATCCAAAGTGATAGCCATCAAGCTCAGCAGGGCAATATTAATGCCTCATGAGTGCTCTCTGAACCAGAACATAACAGAAGAGATTTTCCAGAAATTGGGTCAGCCTTGCTGCGATCTGTTTGCCACTCCCATGAATGCCAAGTGCAGCAGCTACTTTGCCCAAATTTCCCTACCAGGGGAGACAGCAGGAGATGCACTTTTACATGATTGGCCCTCGGGACTTCTTTATGCCTTTCCTCCATTTCCCCTCATACCCAAAGTCATCCAGAAAGCAAAATCCTTGGGAAGCAGGATGATTCTCATCGCCCCATATTGGCCTCGGCAGATTTGGTTCCCCTTCCTCTGGCCTCATCTTTAGAAGAAGTTGTGGGCTCTAGACCCAGTTCCAGACCTCAGGAGCACTTCATCTTTCTCTCCACACCCTCAACTTGAGTCAGGCTTCAAAACTTCACTCCAGCAGTCAAACACATATTGATGTCCTCTCATAAAGTTTCTACTAGAAAACTATATATTGTTTGTTTGTGTCTTTCGGCTTTTCCCAGTTAGGGGCCACCACAGCGGAACTCCGGTCTGCTAATGATTGGTAGTTGATTTTTACATGCCGAGTTACCAGCCCTGATGCACAACCTTCAACGAAGGTACACCCATTCACACATGTCTCCACGTAGAAGATGCTGTAGCTGAGAATCGAACTGGACAGCGTCTTACTGTGAGGCGACAATGCTACCGCAGCACCACAACCGCGGCTAGAAAACTATATATTAACAAGTGGAAAAGATGTTCTCACTGGGCCCAAAATAGAAACATTGACCCTTTTTCTGTGCCTATTCAGTCCATTTTAGAATTTCTGGCAGAACACTTCCAGCAAGGCTCAGCTGCACCAACTATTAGAGTCCAGCTGGCTGCAATTTCAAATTTCCACATTGGTGACCATTCTCCTAATTTAATGTCACACAGGTTGTATAAAGCATTTTTAAAAGGCACTTCCTTATTGAGACCTCCTTTTAAGGAACCACTTTCTCCTTGGTTTTTAAATTTTGTCCTATCTCAACTGACATTGCCACCATTCGAGCCTTCTTCATCTTGTGACCTCAAATTTCTTTCCTGGAAGACCATATTTGTAGTAGCTGAAACATCTGCCAGAAGAGTCTCAGAGCTGCAACCATTGTCAATCAGACCTCCATATCTGATCTTTCATAAGGATAGGGTATCATTACGAACTAATCCAACTTTTTACCTAAGGTTTGCTCTCAGTCCAATATCAATCAGTCCATTGAGCTCCCTGTGGTTTTCCCCAACCATAGCAACAATACAGAGTATAAATTCCGTCAATTGGATGTGCATAGATAGCTCAGATTCTATTTGCATAGAACTAAAGACTTCAGGAAATCTGATCAATTATTCTTCTCCTTCTCTGAGGCAAAAAGGGTATGCCAGTATCTAAAGTCACCCTTTCAATTGGCTCTCAAGTTGTATCACCTTTATATATACCTCCAATAATAGAAAGTTACCATTCAGAATTAGAGGTCATTCAACCAGAGCATTAGCTACATCCTGTGCTTTTCAGGCCAGAATGTCTATGGACAGTATTTGTGCTGCAGATACGTGGGCCAATCCTCATACATTTATCACTCATTACAAAGTGGATTTGACCTCCAGGGGCAGGGCCTCCTTTGATTCCACTGTGCTCAAAGGTGTACTCTTGTGAGCCACCCGGGAAAAAGGTGCTAGGGACGCTGTTCCATCCAAGTAAGGATGAAGGCAAGATAGGAAAACATAACATAAAGAAGTTATGTGTTCACCATAATGTTCCATGTTTGTTGTCCATCTCACCATTCATTCTTACGACCCCTCCCTCCTTCCCCCGTCCAAGGACTCCTAGAGGACCTGGTGGTGATCTTTCCTCTTTGCATCAGCTCCTTGACATGGGGTTTTATATATATATATATATATATATATATATATATATATATATATATATATATATATATATACATGTATATATATATATATATATATATATATATATATATATATGTATATATATATGTATATATATATATATATAAATATATATATATATATATATATATATATATACATACATATATATATATATATATACATATATATATATATATATACATATACATATATTTATATATATATATATATATATATACATATATATATATATACATATATATATATATATACATATATATATATATATATATACATATATATATATATATACATATATATATATATATATATACATATATATATATATATGTATATATATATATATATGTATATATATACATACATATATATATATATATATTTGTATATATATATATATATATATATATATATATATATATATATATATATATATATAAAACTCATTAGTAGGTTAGCAGCAAACAAGATCTGGAGAATTGCACAACTGCATCATGGGATACCTTCCTTGCCACAAGCCAGATTTGAGACTTCCAGCTGTGTATTCAGGCGAGTTGGAGCCGAGGATCGGCTCCGAACCCATCCAAGTAAGAATGAATGGCGAGATGGACAACAAACATGGAATGTTATGGTGAGTACATATCTTCTTTTTTATTTGCTATGATGGGATAAAGAGAGGGCAACTTGCAGCAAAACAGATTATTTCCAGATGGCTGTCCCTTGCTATTGCTTTTTTTGTTATTCCTAACATGGTAAATTATTTCCTGGTAGGGTTAAGGCACACTCCACTAGGGCTTTGCCTTTGATGGCATACTGGAAAAGGGCAGCCTCTAGAAGTATTTTAGTGGCAGCTGCTTGGGCCTCTCTGCATACTTTTACAAGACACTACAAACTGGATTCCTTTTTGAGCTCTAGAACAACCTTTGTTAGAACCATTCTCCAGAGGCTTCTGTATATTAATCCTTCCTCTTCCTCTCAGGTTGGATAGGCTGTGGTAATCTACCCATATAGCTAAGGCTACTGCAGCAGTGATTCATGATGAATTATAGTACAGTTGTGTAAGTTGTACCTAGTAAATGTTCAACTAAATCACTGCTGCATTAGCCACAATGATTTTCCATCTGTTGTATATAGTTATGATATATAGATAGATATGTGTTCCTAAGTTTGATTTTTTTTTTCTCAGGAGAGTAGGCTCTCTCCATTTTGGGGACAAGGATGTCCTGAAGCGTTTTGGTGGTCATGTTGCTGTTTTCTCCCTTTGGAGCTTGAGTTACAACATCCTGGAAGCATGTGTAAGGGAGAGCCTAAGAATTTGGAAGATTTGGCAAAGCATTGTATCCTTTGCAGGATATAACCCAATATAGCTAAGCTTACTGCAGGAATAATTTCACCAGACTTGTACTGTTTTGCTTAGTGCAACTTACACAACTGCACTTTGTGTAGTTCACTGTTACAGTATTCCCTTCTCTCTCTCTCTAGTTGGTGCAGATACCTACTCTTGTGGGACATTAGGATGCTTCCGGTAAAAAAAAAAACAATGTCTGCTCACGTCATATCAGATCTTTCTTGCCAAAGTTTGTAGCATGTGCATTGCAGTGCTGGCTTTCATGGTCTGGAATGGTTTAATATGATGTTCTTCGTTTTCCATTGCTGCAGTCCTTACTATTGGGTATAGTCCGCATCCAGTCGGCCCGAATACCAGAGTATAAGGCTGACGTCGGTCAGGGCGCATTAGACTGACGTCAGTACGTCAGGGTACTAATGCGCATGACCGGCGTCATATCCTCAGTCTTTTTTGCCGCGTGGTCCGATGCAGAAGCAGTTTTGCGAGTGCAGGTTGGCGTTCTGAAATATTTCCGAAACCGGAGTTTCAGACCGAATCAGAGTTGGCTAAGTACCCCGTTGGGGAACATTTTGTTTTTTTCTTGCCTCAGTATTTAACCGGATGTCAGAAAAAGTGAATAACTGTATTTCTTGTGGGAAACAAATACCTCATAGGGATTACCATACATTGTGTATACCTTGTTTAGGGCCTGAGCACGACGTTGTTGGTTGCCGCTCTTGTGCTAGGTTTAACAAACGCACTATTAAGAGGAGGTTAGACTGTGCCAGATTAGTGTTTGGGAAGCGTTGCAATTATAAAATGCCGTCGGATGCTCCGGCCCGCTTCGCCCAAGAAGCGCAAGGACAAAACAGGGAAGCCTAGGGTTGATGAACCGACAGTCCCGGACGTCGGTTCTTTAGGTGGCTCAGTGGAGCCAGAGGTTTTGCCAGGAGTTTCTATGGAGTCTCAGGCAGAAACTTTACTGTTACAGGATGTACCCTCTCAGGAGGTAGGCCAGGCTGAGGGGGCTTCTCAGGTAACTATTCTTCCCTCTTTTCCCACAGTAGTTAGAGCCTCTCCTTCTGTTGCCAAAACTTAGAGGTAGGCCAACTTCAGCTTCAGTAGGGGCTTCTCCTAGCCTTTCGGGTTCTGTACCTAAGAAACATATGCTTAAAATGGCAGAAGATTTGATTACTATGATTAGAGGTTCTATGGGCCCTCCTGATAAGAGGCCTAGAGTGGAACCAGAGTTTGACAGTTTTGAACGGGGTTCAGGGGCTTCTGAGTCTTCTGCGGAAGATTTGCAGGAGTATCCTCATTATTCTGATTCTGATGTGGATGATGCCACTCCTTCGGCTTCTCCTCCTGAGGATTTTTCATTTTCAGAGACTCTGCATTCCATGAGGGAGCACTTTAAATGGGAAGGCCAGGATTACTCTGATTCCAGGAAGAGGCTTAGGGAATTCTTGCTTTTACCCCAGCATAGGCCCTTAGCTATACCTCCTGTGTTGAATGTGGTGGAAGATGTTTTGCAGAGGCTTCCTGAACCCTGATTCTTTGCCTCCTGCTCCTGTTAAACCTGATAGGTACTATAGGGTGCCTGAAGCTCATAAGTATTTGTTTAAGAGTCCTAGGGCGGACCCAGAAACTGTTTCTCAGGGGCCTAAAGGTGTTAAGGCCTCTGTGGTTAAAAATCCTGTTCCCACTGACAAAGAGGCAAGGGCGTTAGATAGGTGGGGTAAGAAAGTGTATACTTCTTCCACTCTAGCCATGAGAGCGTTGAATTGTCAGTTTCACATGCTGAAATATCAAAATTATCTCCTTTCACAATTGAAATCTAAGGTGGATGCTTTGGCGGAAGGTATTGATTGTAAAGACTTGCTGGATTTAGTTTTTGTGTCTGAACAAGTGGGCAAGCACTCTTTGCAATGTGGTTTTGATGCTGTGCAGGCCTCCTCGAGGGTGGCTGCCACTAGTTCTGTTCTTCGCAGGCATGCCTGGTTGAGGGATCAAAATTTGGCTGAGCATGTTAAGACAAGGATTTTGGATGCTCCTTTACAGTCTGATGTGTTGTTTGGTTCACCTGTGGAAGCAGTTTTAAAGAAAATGGAGGACAAAGCTAAGTCTATGCAAACTGTTAAAGATTTTTTGCAGGTACAGCCACCGAAGTTTAGTAGAAATTGGCCTGCTAAGGGGTGAACATATCCTGCTTATGATTCCCAGTCTAGGGGTAGGTCTAGACGTGGTAGGGGCAGGGCTCAAGGTTCTTTTAGGCCTAGAACAGGGAGTTCACCTGCTCAGACTTCTGGTGAGGGCAGGGGTCAGTCCTTTCGTAAACAGACCCAATGACCTGCCTTTTCAGCTGCCAGTAGATTCTCGACTGGCAGCTCCTTTGGAAGGACGACTGTCTCTTTTCAAAGAAAATTGGGATTTAATTACTCAAGACAGATGGGTGTTGGACATCATTCAGCCAGTCCCTGTATCAGAAAGGGGCCTAGGATTTTATTCTCGCATGTTCCTAGTATCAAAGAAGGGGAACACGTGGAGACTGCTTTTGGATTTATCTCTCCTCAACACTTATCTGGACATTCCCAAGTTCAAGATGTTGACGTTACAACAGCTTTTACCCCTGCTGGGCAAAGATCACTGGATGGTAACTTTAGATCTCGAGGAAGCTTACCTTCATGTGCCTATCAGGCTAAGTTACAGGAAGTATCTGCGGTTTCGAGCTGGAGATTCTCATTATCAGTTCTCTGCATTGCCCTTTGGCTTATCTACTGCACCCAGAGTATTCACAAAGGTTCTGGCTCCAGTGATAGCTTACTTCAGGCTACAAGGACTTCAAATCTATCCTTATTTAGACGACTGCCTGATTCTGGCTCAAGAAAAGGAAGACCTTCTACAGCATCTGGAATATCTTATAGCAGTGCTAAGATGCCTAGGGTATTCTGTGAACGAAATAAAGTCCAGTCTAGTACCCTCTCAAGACATGTGCTTTCTGGGTGTGAGACTGAATGCAGCAGCCCAGATGGCCTTTTTAACCCCGGACAAACAAAAGAGTCTATCACTTTACTTCCATCAACTATCTCATCAGTCCGTGCTGACTGCAGAGACAGTCCTACAAGCATTAGGGTTCATGGCATCTTGTATTCTGGTGCTTCCCAATGCCAAACTGCATATGAGGAAGTTACAATGGTATCTCAAAAATGTATGGACACAGCACTGCCAGTATTTAGACACTGTCATTCAAATAATACCTTGCCTTCAAAGAGAATTTTTGTGGTGGGCTCAGGAATGTCACCTAAACAAGGGACTCTCTGTGACCCGGCCAGAGGCGAGTCTGATTTTACCGACAGATGCCTCAGACATTGCTTGGGGAGCTCATCTAAATGGAAAGTGGATACAAGACAAGTGGCCTGCCAGACTACAGCATCTACATATCAACATGAAGGAGATGTTAGCAGTCCAGTTTGCATTGCTGGCTTTCAAGGAGTTACTTCTTCCAGGGCAGGTGTTGATTCTAACAGACAACACAACTGTCATGTGGTACTTCAACAAACAAGGGGGAACACATTCTTATCCTCTATGCAGGCAAGCAATGATTTTATGGGAGACTGCGCTACGCTTGCACCTAACTCTTCAGGCAAGGTTTCTGCCGGGAGCACAGAACTCCTTAGCAGATATGTTAAGCAGACAAATCATGGATCCCCACAAGTGGAAACTGGATCTTCATGTATTTCAGAAATTGACAGTGTCTTGGGGAACTCCAGACATAGATCTGTTCGCTTCTCCACTAAACCACCAGCTGCCACAGTTTTGCACAACGGGGTTTCATCACACAGCTTGGAAAGTGGATGCTCTGTCTTTCAGTTGGACAAACCTTCATGTGTATGCCTTTCCACCTCTGCCTCTTCTTCCAAAGGTACTGTTAAAGGTCAGACAGGACAGGCCAAGGATGATTTTGATAGCTCCAGATTGGCCTCGGCAACACTGGTACCCTCTACTACGGAGTCTGGTAAAGAAGCCTCCATGGCCTTAACCTTTGATTCCACATCTGTTATCCCAGCAGGACGGTCATCTGCTCAAAGTCAAGCTTCACTCTCTTCATCTGACAGCCTGGCATATTCTGTGTTGAAACACAGCAGGTCTCAACTTCCTCAACAAGTTTTAAATGTGATTAGGGAAGCTAGAAGACCTAGTACAAGGAAAGTGTACGCAGCAAAATGGAAGAGATTTTTATTTTGGAGTAAAGCAAAGAATTTGGAGATTTCTGAGCCTAATTTGAGTATGGCTCTTCAATATCTTACTGAGTTACTGGACAAGGGTCTGTCCTTCTCTTCCATTAAGATTCATGCTGCAGCAATCTCAGCTCACTATGATTGTGACCCACCATTGTTTTCGCATCCTTTGTTCAAGCAGTTTCTTAGAGGGGCAAAAATATAAGACCCCAATAGAGCTCCTACTCCTGCTTGGGATCTCAATTTTGTGTTGGAAAAACTTACTCTACAACCTTTGAGCCTGCGGCTACTGCTGAATTGAAATATTTGTCATGTAAGACTGCTTTTTGTTGGCTATTACTTCTGCAAGAAGGGTGTCTGAGTTGCAGGCCCTTATGGCAGTCGAGCCCTTTTGATTTTCCATAAGGATAGGGTATCATTACGTACTAATCCTTCCTTTATGCCTAAGGTGGTTTCTAGTGTGGCTTTAAACCAAACTATTCATTTGCCTACTTTTTATGCAGACCCCCAAAATAAAGGGGAAAAGATTTTGCATACTTTAGATGTACACAGGCAATTGCGTTATTACTTAAGCAGGACTAAGGATTTTAGGCAGTCTCAGCAGTTGTTTGTTTCCTTTGCTTTGAGTTCGCAGGGCAAGCCTGTGTCAACACAAACTATTTCTAGGTGGATTGGCTTTTGCATTGCATTTTGTTATTCCCATCATGGCAAGGAGGTTCCAGCTGGGATTAGGCCTCATTCCACTAGGGCTACTGCCACTTCAACAGCATTTCTACGGGGGGTGGCAACTAAGGATATTTTGGAAGCAGCTACTTGGAGTTCAGTGCATACTTTCTCTAAGCATTATCACCTTCCTATCTACTCTAAGTCTAGGGCTGGTTTTGCCACAGCTGTTTTGCAAGGCATGTTGTCAGCTCCTGCTTCTTTATGATTTGCCAGCCTCCCTTACCTCTGCTTTGGGATTCTACCCAATAGTAAGGACTGCAGCAATGGAAAACGAAGAACATAGTACAGTTTTGTACCTACCATAAATGTAGATGTTCGAGGATTCCATTGCTGCAGTCCAATTTTCCCTCCCTCCTTCCCCTCTGTGTTTAGGGGTGGTTGTGTAGGTGAGTTTACCTGCTTATATTTTTGTATATATTGTTCATGTTTTGGTGCAGGTATTTTGGG
Organism: Protopterus annectens; assembly: GCF_019279795.1. Taxonomy (NCBI): domain Eukaryota; kingdom Metazoa; phylum Chordata; order Ceratodontiformes; family Protopteridae; genus Protopterus; species Protopterus annectens. The sequence goes on from NC_056749.1 coordinate 124,604,634, forward strand.
CCTTGTCTTTTTAGGGTCTTCTGACATCTGGGGCAAGAAAAGACTGAGGATATGACGCCGGTCATGCGCATTAGTACCCTGACGTACTGACGTCAGTCTAATGCGCCCTGACCGACGTCAGCCTTATACTCTGGTATTCGGGCCGACTGGATGCGGACTATACCCAATAGTAAGGACTGCAGCAATGGAATCCTCGAACATCTACATTTATGGTAGGTACAAAACTGTACTTTCCAAAGCTTAGGACAGGTGCCCTGCTAGAGAATCTCCATATATTTTTTGCTTACAAAGTTTTTCTGTTTCACCTCTATTTGTAAAATAGATTTTCTGTATGGCTAGTCTTGTATCGGACATGCAGTGGGGTGTGTTAAAGCTTGAATATATGCTCTTATGATTGGTAGGTGCTTTTTGTTTAGCCCCAGAGCATGACACCGACTGTAAAGTCAGTCAGAATTCACACTAAACAGTTTAGGAAATTAAATGTTTTATTATAGAGCTGCTTAGGAAGAGGCTGAAGGCCTAAACTCTGTCTACTGTGGTGTCTTTTGGCTTGTTTTTTAGCTTCAAATAATTCCATTAAACAAATGTGATCCAAAGACAAGACAGAGAGGGTCATGGGTGCCATGACCTCTATACCACATATTCTTTTGCAGCTTGAGATTATAGACCTTGGTTAGGGGATGCTTTTCAGGCCTCAGACTATATATCTAAATTTCCTGAGTTCAGAGATAAAACTGCTGTGGAGTTCATCATGCCTTGCCCAAGGCAAAGAAACGCAGCCTCTATGGGAGCAGGTGATATCCCAGGCTGTTTTCTAAACAGGTTAAAACATGAACTATCATCACCACTAAGTACCCTTTTCAATCATAGCCTAACCACAGGCTTTGTTCCTGCAGAATGGAGAACAGCAACGGTTATTCCCCTGCACAAAAGTGGCCTGGCAACAGACCCAGGGAATTAGGTTCATAGATTAGTACTAGGCTAAAACCCCTTCTTGGCCATTTTAATCCTAGCCAATTACACCATGTGAGAATCAAACCCTGTACCTTGTAACTGTAAGGTAAACACCTTAACCATTATGCCAACCTAAAGACCCATAAGCCTGACCAGCCTTATCTGTAAGGCGATGGAAAGTATCATTATGGACCTCATAAATAAAGGCCTAGACGACCTCCAAACCCTAGATCCTACCCAGTTCGGGGTTGTGAAGGGCAGATCCTGCCTGTTAAATCTGGTGGATTTCTTTGAAAATGGGACCAAGGCCATTGACAAGGACAAATCTGTGCACCCAGCATACCTTGACCTAGCAAAGGCTTTCAACACAATCCCACTTTCAGGCATTACTGATAAGCTTAACAAACTGAATGTAAACCCCTTTGTTGTAAGATGGGTTGCCAACTAGCTCACAAACCTGAAACGCACTATCAAAGTCAGTGACTTCAAATCAACCAGCAGACCTCTTACAGTGGGGTGCCACAGGAGTCAGAGCTGGGCCCCCCTACTGTTTGGTATATACTTCTCAGAAGTTCAAGTCAAAACTAAGGGGTTGTGCCTGACCAAGTTTGCAGATGACTGCAAACTAGGTGCAGTCATTGAATCCCCCAAATAATGTCAGTATACTCCAGAAGGGTCTTATGGAGACCTACGACTGGTGTGCTAATCATGGTCTCAAACTGAATGCAAAGAACTGCATCATCATTCCGTTTGGCACAAACAATGTCCTCTCATACTATCAAATCAACAACAATACCCTTAGTACCCATGAAGTGGTAAGGGACCTGAGATCACAAGTTGACTGCGACTTTAACTTTGACCATCATATGTCCACGGTAGTAAGGAAAGCTTTCTATGTAGCACACTTTTTTAGTAAAGCTATCACTTCAAGAGCAAAAGAAGTTATACCCCCCCCACTAAACTCTGCACTTATCTGGCCCATAATTGAGTATAACACCTCATTTGGCATGTACCATACTGAGCACCTGCGGCAATTGGAGAGACCTCAGAGGTTTCTAACGAAGAAGATCAAGGGACTCCAGCATGTGCCTTACACAGATTGACTAAAGTCCCTGTCACTATAATCAGTATCATATAGACTTCTTAGGGAGACTTATGCCTGGCCTACTGAGCAATGCAAGACCCAAACCTAATGAACTTGCTGCATATCTGTAAATCAAACGGGACTCGTGCTACCAATTCCATTGACTTAAATATGGCTTGCGACTTAAATAGGGCATGTTGGAGGAACAGATGTATTTCCCAGCGACTGCCCTGTCTGAGATAGGCTACCAATTCATGTGAAACAGAGAACCTCTATGACACTGTTCAAGAGGAATCTGAACATGGACAGTCATCACATCACTAAATGCAATCTTGGGTAGTGACTAACATTTCTATGGTATTACATTGGGATGAAATGGCTAGGCCAAAATGACCTCCAGGTCAATAGCTTAGTAATCTCCTATGATCCTATGCCAAGGAAACAATGCACTTACCACAAAGAAGATGGTTAGGGTTTAGCTTACACATCAGATTATGCTAAAAGGAGCTTTATTATCTTTGAGTTAGAGGAAGACTACCTACTGCCATTTTTAAAGAGAACATATCTGCCTTTCAAGTGGAAGTCTAGACTTTCAAGGTAGGCATTCCCTCATAAGGGACCCAAAATTAAAACATAAATTACCAAGTGTAGGCTTCCTGTATATGTCCTGACCCCAGAGATCAGATCAGTCCATCGCTCTACTCCAAGTCTTGGCTCACAATGAGCAATGGGTTACTTTGGCACAAATACATTTCCAAGCCTTAAAAACATGCAGTCCCTCAGGTAGAAGGAAGATTAAACTCTCTTCTTAAAAGGTAGAGAGTCTCCTCTGATAGTGTGCAGGAAGATTTGGATTATTCCTCCCCCTTAGATTGTGACACAAGATACATTATTTCCCTTACTTCTTCCAAAGAGCATATCTCATTTGGAGAAACTGCATAATAAAAGTGCACACCCATTGGGAGGAAAGGAGGCATCAGATGTACAGAAATGATGCATTCAGTTGCTGGGCCTGATTGCAGCTAAACCTGTGGCTGTTACTCTTATTTTGGTATCTTCATAGGATGCTTTCCTTATAGCCTGTAAGGATCCAGGCACTCAAACCCCATCTAAGAAACTAGATAAGTTTTGTAGTGTCCTGGAGTCCCACAAATACATTTACAAGAATGATTTAGTTTCAGTATATCTGCAGACTGGTTCCTGTTCCAATACTCTGTCAGATGATAAGGTAAACTGAGCATTAGACTGGTTTGGTAAGAAGGTTTATACAGCTGCTACTGTGGCCTTCAGGGCCATTTATTTTCAGCAACAGATGACCACCAAATGCCTTTCCTAGATCAATTGAGAGATAAGTTGTGGAGGTGTGTGTTTTGTATAGCCTCGGTTGAAGCTAATATACTTAACTCATACAGCTATTCAGGTGGCAAAACACTTAAATGCGGTAGTGATGCTGTTGGTGCAGAATCCAGGACAGGAACTATGGATTCTGCCATTGTAAGATATGGGTGATGGAGGCTACACCCCTGCTAGAAGATGTCAAAGTGCAGCTTCTTTAGGACTTCAAGATGGCTGCCTACTGAGAAGTATTTTAAGTAGAGCCCACACAGCAGGAACTAATAATTGCTTTAAAATGCCAGTAAAATAAGTCAGTTTGGTATAAATTCAGAGTCTGTCTAAAGATTGTTTTGCCTGGATGTCAGCTAAGAAAAACTCAGGAAGCAGTACTGATAAAGTGGAGAAAAAAGGAGGAAGAGACTTTGTGAATGCAGACTAGTTTATGGTGCAAATTCAAAATATGCATTCTAACAACTTTGTAGAGAGAATTTCTCAAATACACTAGGAGGTCTTACAAAATTTTCGATACTAGAAGAAATAAGATCATATTAGAGGATGGAAAGACTATGGGGAGCATTGGATAATCACCCTGATGTATAATGGTCCAGCTGCAAAAGTCAGACATAGAAATCAAGGAGAGACTGACAGAAAATGAGGCATCTCAAGTGGGATTGTTCCAAAAAATGATTGATTTGGAAAATGGAGCAAGAAGGGGGAGATCTTGAGTTTTACAGATATACTTGTGCCTTCCTCATAGCCCTGTACTGGCCTCAACAGGTCTGTTTTCCTTTCATCTGGCCTCATCTAGTACACCTTTCCTGAGTACTGGACCTGGCTTCAGATCATCATTCTCATTCATTGGAATCATATCACCCAGACATTCAGTCTGTCAAATAAACTGCATGGTTTCTCAAGTTTCAATGATAGCTAGGCAGCCCAGGTAATTGCATGGTTTCTCCAGTTTCAATGATGACTAGGCCATCCAGGCCTTCTCCCTTTCTCACTCATATTTTAACCTTTTCTTAGAGACCTTCCTTCAGGAAGATCTACAAAAGTAAATGGAGAATTTCCAACTTGGCCTCCAGAAAAATTTTGGATCCCTTCTCAGCTCCTCTTTTGGCTATTCTTGAGTTTCTAGCGTCTCTTTTTCAGAATGCTGCTAGCTATTCCACTATCAAAGTACAGTTTGCCATTTCTCAGAGATAATTTTCTTCTTTGCTCTCCACTAAAGGATATTACTATTCTTTTACAGGCTTTGAATGCCACTGCTTTTGAACCTGTAGCCAAAGTTGATTTGAATTTTGTATTATTGAAAAGACTGCTTTTGGTGGCCATCACCTCCAGCAGGAGAATTTCTGAACTCCATGCATTATCATCAAAACCTCACTATCAGATCTTCTATGAAGATAGGGTATCTTTGAGAACTAACTCATCTTTCAGTCGATCATCCTACCCATATTCTTTCTAAATTTCTCCAGCAAAGGCAAATACATGTTGCACTTGCTGGATGCGAATCACTACTTAGGTTTTAGATGTATAGAACCAAGGTAATCCGGAAGATTGACCAGTTATTTGTATCATAGTCTCCAGCTAAAATGCATAACAAAATGTCCAAAGGCACAAATCGTCTGCTGACTTTCAGAATTTTTCATGTCTACAAAGAAAAGGGCTTATCCTTATCCAAAACTCCTAAGGCTCACTAGAGGAGAGCTGTAGCTTCTTCTGCAGCCCTGTACACCAGGGTACTTCTTGATAATATTTGTGCAGCTGCTACTTGGTCCAAGATTCATACCTTTTTTCATATTATAAAATACACTTAGAATCAAGGTCAACAGGCTCATTTGGTTTGGTTGTGCTCTGTGATATCCTTCAATTAGACCTCACAATGTTTATGGTAGAGGTGGACTCTGTCCTTTTGTTGAGAAAGGGACAGAAGAGACAATATCAGTTATGAAAGTTATATACTCACCATAACGATAGATCTGGGTTGTCTGCTTCTCTCCTTCCTCAACTCCCCTGTGTCCTTCCCCCATTCTTACTGTTCTTATTCAGTCCTGGAGTGAACTTACTGAACTACCTGTAGTTACCACAGGGTTTATTTTCAAGTCTATGCATGGCAGCTGTTTTTTCTTTCTACCCTATTGCTTGGCCTTCTGTTAAGTCTCTTACATTTGTGGAAATCTACCTTTTATTTCTGGTATTGTGGGCAAACTCAAACTGAGATAACTTCCTTATTACAGTGGGATTATGGGCAAGGGGAGGAGTCTGAGCACTGGATCTGAAGCTTGAGAGTATCTGCAGTCTGATCCAAAGACCCATCTGGTGAGGCAGGATGGGAGCTGGCAACACAGATCTATTGTTATGCTGCGCACATAATTTTCATTTTTAGTCCTATCAGAGGCAGCCACCGATACCCATGTTTTTGTTGTGCCTGCATTTACTACAGATTATGCAGCAGAGAATATATTGTCGAGAAAAGCTTCACACAATGCAGAAACCTACTTTGGTATTCCCTAGCAGTTTTATTTTTCATATTGAGACCCACAAATTTTCAACAGTTCTGGAATGACCTTCTGGAAAAGATGAATACTTCAAGCGAGGTAGATTGAAAATCTTTCAAATCCAGACTGCCCAAGAAGCGATGTCCTTGTTCTCCTCCTCTGGCTGCTGCCCTAGAGGACATTGAATTTGTTGAGACAGTAAACTACATAAGAGGTTTTGCATCACCTGCCTCAAAACTTTTTTTCTGAGGAAAAGTTAAATAAAAGTAATGTGTTTAGCATAGTCAATGTGGTTGATGCTTGTGTTTCAGACATACCAAAGTGTCAGGAAAGCTTATAACCAACAGCCCACCCACGATCCCAAAGAAGTCATCAGGCTGTGTTAGGATACAATAAGCTTTGCCTTTGTAATTGTGAAAGAGCAAATCCTTCCATTGTATGTTTCTCCCTTACACCAGCCTAGTTAGATTACTATACTAGCTGTTGTGCCATTTGACAGAGTTGATGTTGCTGAACAGGTAATGTATACTTTCACTAATTTGGCTTTAAACATTCTTAATTATGTGGCCCCATGATTACATATCCACATTCTTTCTTGGGTCATGTTCAAGAGTATATGCAGCAATGTCTAAACTGTAACTAAAAGAATAACTACAATGCCATTGCTGGCAAAATAGGTATCCATTCTCTAAAAGTTTTTGTGATGCTGTGGACACCACATTCAGATTAGTTATCTTAGTAGTCCTGCAAACACACGCAAAACTGTGGACAGTTTTCCTGAGGACATTAACTGTCTTGATGCTCCAGTCTCAGGATTTTTTGGTCAGCCTGATGCTGATGATATTACAGATTTAGAGGAAAAAAGCAAGATAAGGTAATATGTTAAATGTGTAGCATGTAAACACTTCTCAGTTTCAATGAAATTATCTTGTCAACAAAAGACCATTTCACAGGAAAAATGCCAGTCCAGCATTTTAAGAACCATACAGCATACAAATATGAACTGCTACTGTTTATCTTTTGATCTCTAATCTCTGGCCATGTTCATTTTTCATACTGTAACACCATTCTGTTGGCTTTTCTGGACTGTTCCAGCAGCAAGATGTCTCTGCTCTTGTATGACCTGCTGAGCTGCATGCAGCAGTTAGGATGCTGCCCGAGGCGGGTAGTTTGCTGCTTGCCATCTACAATCCATGTATGGTCAACACTATCGTGCATGTTTTTATAGTCTGTTGTCATTTCTAATGTCCCTCCATCTTAAACTTAGTTAATGCGGCCATGTGCAGTACTGAGCATTTGTATTTTAGGTGCTTTTAATCTCACACCTTTAGCTTCCCAAATCTTTCCTTATACTTTGCCTTCCATGCCCCACTGCTGCACCTAACTTTGCTCTTTTGTCATCAGAAAAAGATGCTTCATGTTCTTCATTTTGTATTTTTCCTGAAATATGCCAGAAATAAGCACTCTGAATGGTACTGGACACAGACATAACCCTTGTGCTTGACATTATCCCTCTCACTTCTGTATCCTACCATTTAGCCATGCAGGAGTCCAGCTTTTCTTCATATGGATCATTTCTCTATTCATCACTGCAGGGAACTATCTTTCAGGTAGAGGCTCATTTTCTGGCTAGACTTCTAGAACTTTGCATTCTCTCTCCTTTCCAGCCAGGATGACACCTCCTTTCCTTGGGCATCTTCACACTCTCATTATGAATGTGGCTTCAGTCTGCACCCTTTTGTTTCCACAGTGAATTTATTTGAGCAATAAGCATGAGCATTCACCACTCAGATGTCTGGTTCATTCTTCAGGTTTTGCAGACTAGCTAGATAAGTACCCTGTTATGGACCTGTTTCGTAATTCATTGCATTGTATAGTTGAAAGTAGCATATGTTTTTGTTAGTAACCCACCAACATCCCTGGGTAATAAGAAATTGCCTTGGGTAACATTTGGTATATTCATCTTAGAAAGTGTTGCTGCTTGTGCATGCAAATCTCAGGTCTCTCACTGCGACCATCAGATGCAGTGTGTTTATATTCTTGATCAGCCATAAAAGCAATCAGAGAAGGCAACTGTTCAGTCTTATATATAGACACGAAGAGCTTACCAAATTGTTTGCTGATCCTTAACAACTGACAATTGAAAACATTCATCCTTGGGGGAAAAATATGCAGAAAAGTATAATCCGGCCCAAACTGAAAAGAATAAAAGGGAGAACAACAACATTTCTTTTTGTCCCTTTGGGTCTGAGGACATCTTTACTGCAGAGTTTTTTTTTTATGGTCCCTGGCCTTGACTGCTGCTAGTTCCAAGGCCTGTGAAGGCCACCATGCCTTTGATTTTTAACACATCCCACTAGACCAAAGACAATGATTGCTGTTAGACCAGACACATGTATCATGGTTACATCTGCAAGTTCCCAAGGCTAAGGCAGTAGTTTGCACCTCCTGGCAGAGGGCAACCACATCCATCCAATAAACATCTGCCATTTCAGTTACTGCCACATAGGAGGCTTTCTCCTTCATTCTCCTCCAAGCTTTCCAGTTTAGAATGGTTTGGGGTGGCAGACGACATTTTGCATTATAATCAGAATCTGTAGCCATATCCAGAACAACCATTCATGTCAGGAGTTCTTCAGATGAGGAAGAGGCAGATCTTCCCCTTGGTGAGACTGTGATTCTGAAATAAAGGAGGAACTTGATTATGTGTCTTAGTTATCCTTCCCTTTAGGGTATGACTCTGATTAGGACATGCTGTCCTTCAGTTCACCTCAAAAAGATTTCTCATTTGGAAGAAACTCTCCGATAAAGGACCATGGCAAATGAGAATACAGAGAGGTATCTGCATTTATCTAAAGATATCTAGAACTGATGGTAATACACTCCCCTAAAAGTTTATGTAAGTTCTTCCAGTTCGTGAGGCCAAAAGGTTACATTTGAAGCTGTACCACTGGAACTGGATTACAATTTCCCTGCTTACAGGGACTAGACCATTTCTATGGGATTCATAATCCTCTCAGATACTTGACCAGGAGCCCAGTGGCAGATGCAGTTGTGGTGTCACTGGGTGCTGCTAAGGGAATTCAAATTGGTTCCAGGGCCTAACACTTTTCCCAGTGACTGGGAAGGTAGGATACCAAACCACTAAGTGGACAAAGGTTTATACATCAATAGCCTATTAAGGTCTTACCTTGTTAGCTCCCCATGAAAAATTTTAAGCTGAAAAATAGTCCTAAAATTGACTAATACAGTCAGAGTCATCAGTGACACTGGAGGTTGAACTTCTGAGTTTTGTCAAAGCTGTGTATCATATTGACAGGCATGCAATTAAATGTGGATATGTGAAGTTCAATCTCACTGTTCATTCTTACAAATGGGTTCAGAGCCAATCCCTCAGCTCCGAGTCGGCCGCTTTCACAAGCTTGAGGTTTTTGAGTAGCTCTAGGCCAAGTCCCTATTCCATGATGCTCTCTGCCTCATCTCAGATCTAGTTTGCTGCTGCAACAGATCAGTGGTCGAGAGTGGAGCTCGGGCCAGTATTTTCCATCTTTGATAGAATTTGTCTATATATTTCTAGAGTAATTGTTTAGAAGTGTGTATTTTGTTACAGGTTATCAATAGACTAGTACTAGTCCTTTTCTTTATCCCTTTTTGAGGTAAATCTTTGTTTATAGAGCGGCTGCTATTAGGCCTTTCATGGCCGTGTTTTAGTTAGTCTCTAATCCCATTTACAGTGTCTATAACTGTATCTTCTTAGTGCTCCAGTGTTTTTCTTTATAGCCGTTGTTATCTTTTTCTGTAGATATTAGAGTTCAGTATTAGCCTAACCAGTGTGTTCATTTGCCTAGGCAGTTATGTATATATATTTAGATATTCGGTTATTTCTCTGAATTATGGCTGATCATAAGGAAGAAGAGAGACAGAAGTCAGGGTTTAAGAAATGTCCTAAATGTGGACAAAAAATGTCAATTACTGACTCACATGTTTCCTATGTTTATTGTCTGGGTGCAGTCCATCTGCAGGAGGACTACTCCATTTGTCATTCGTTCAGCAGTAGAGTCTTGTTAGAACTTAGGAGAAAGTTAGTGGATAGGGGGTTGCTGAAACCTGATTTTCAGGATGCTCTTGATAAGGCTGACCAGACTTCTAAATCTTTGAAGGGATCTAAATCTTCGAAAGCTTTTTTGGAGCCAAAGTCTTCTGCAATTTTACAGTCAGTGGCATCATCTATCCCTTTGACTCGTTCTTCGAGGGGCCTTTCCGATGTGGATATGGACCGAGTGGTGCAGAGGCTGCACCAGAATCCGGCATTAGCCAAATTGTTGTCGGCTCCGGCCCAACCGGTCTCAGAGCAGAAGACTTCTTTACCTACTGTGTCTGCTCCTCCTCTGAGCCGAGCAGTGCTTTTGGAACCAGTGGAGGTAGAACTGATGATTGTGGAACCCTCGAAGTCGAGACCTGTTACAGTGCCATCGGCGCCGACTACTTCGATGCTTTTTGAGGAGTCTGGAAGCCGACACTCTCCGGTCGGCTCTGGGGTGGGGGGAGAGTCGAACTGATGGGTCAGTTGTGACCCTTCCGCTCGGTGCTTCAGCACGGATTAGCTTGGCTCCTTCCTCAGGGTCGGAGCCCATTGTTTCGGCACTGGGGAAGTTACCATCTTCTTCAGAACCTGCTGCTTCCTCGCATCGGAGTAGTGGAGCCTTCGATGCCATGAGGAGAGTTATGTCTTCTAAGAGACTCACTTCATCAGGGCCTACTTCCTCATCCCCGAAAGTGCCACTTTCTACCTCTGCATCACAGGTCCCTTTAAAGCGTTGAGACCCAGAGCCTCAGGTAGCCCCATTGGGTGACCCATGTTCTACTGAGACCTCACTAGCAGCTCCTGCTGATGAGGTTCCCAGGAAGAAGCTTTGCAACAGGAGACATTTAGACTCCCCGCAGGAGTCTGTCACATCAGACACTGACTTAGAGGAGTCAGAAGGGTCCCCACGGTCCCCTCAGAGGATATCTCTTTTGTTGATATCCTAGAGATCCTAAGACAGAGGGGTGTCTGGCAGTCTGTTAGCCCTACTGATGATGAGTCAGTGCTTCTGAAGGCCTTTGAGTCTCAACCCTCCACCTCCTGGATGACTCCACCCTTCGATGAACTAATGGATTTACTTGCTCAAAGGGTGTGGGAGTCTCCTGATACTGTGGAGGCCCAACAAGTTTATTACATCGCCACAGGACAAAATGTTTCTTACCAAAGGAGTGCCAGTTGATGCCACTAAGAAAGAAATGTTTGAAACCTCTTTTACTGTCCATCCTCCTAATAGAGATTCCAGGATTATGGACAGGTATGGGAAATGCATTTTTAGTTAAGTGACTTTTGATATGCAATCGCTCAACTATTTGACACATTTTACCAGACTTCAGAGAGATCTCCTTAAAGAGCTTGGAGATACTCTACAGAGTATTACAGCTGAGGGCATTCCTCATAAGGTGACATCCCAGCTCAATACCCTTAATTCTATACTTAACTCGTCTATGCGCCCCATTTCATATGCAGCTGATGGCATGAGTCGAGCAGCGGATTCAGGAATAGCTCTTTGGAGACATTCCTGGATGCGCTTATGCTCTTTTGTGGAAGCCTTCAAGTCTTCCTTTGTTAATACCCCATTTGATGGCTCATCCCTTTTCTGGCCTAAAGTCAAGGATACCCTCACTAGGTGTGAACAAGATGGAAAGACTCTATCTGCCATAGGAGTCCATTTTTCCACCTTTACTAGACCTTACCCCAAAGGGCAAAAGATTGGAAAAATGTGGTTCTGCAAGTCCCAAGGAGCCTTTCAGAACACACGCAGTGAACTCCCCTCCAGGGGCAGAGGAGGGGGCAATAATGGAAGATGCCGCCCAGGCAGCAGAGAGGGTCTGCAAAACCAGGGCGACAGGGATCAGTTCTTTGGCAAGCCCTACCAGTGCTCCTGAAAGGAGGCCTGACTGTCCTACTCTGGAGGCATTCGGGGGTCGCTTGTCTTTGTATCCAAGATGCCTGGCTAAAAATTACAAAAGATTCTTGGGTACAAAACATTATTACCAGAGGATATGTCATTCCTTTCACAGAACCTTCCTCCGTATAAAAGAAAATCCCAGATGTTCCACCCAGTCTCAGGGATCAAACAACCATAGAGATTCAAATGTTGCTGGACAAAAGTGTCATCCAGCCAGTCCCAGCAGACCAGATAGGATATGGAACCTACTCCAGATTCTTTTTAGTTCCAAAGAAAACAGAGGACTGGAGGCACATCTTGGACCTCAGCAAACTCAACACTTTTGAAAAGAAGGAGAAGTTCTGGATGGTCATGCTTCAGTCGATTCTTCCATTTCTAAGAATGGGCGATTGGATGTGCTGTATAGATCTCAAGGATACATACTATCATATCAAAATGGCCAGACCATCCAGAGATCACCTGTGTTTCTGGCAGGGAGCCAGTCATTATCAGTTCTGAGCACTGCCCTTTGGTCTCACAACAGCCCCCAGAGTGTTTACCAAATGCAAGGCAGTGGATACGGCTCACCTGAGGCGTCTAGGATTCCGAATATTTCCGTACCTGGACGACTGGCTCCTCACTGCCACCTCCAGGCATCAACTAGTTCAATTCAGGGATTACACTCTAAAACTGTGTTCTCAGTTAGGAATTACTATAAATTTCGATAAGTCTGTGTTGTCACCATTGCAGCATATTTCCTTTATCAGAGCAGATTTAGACACCACCACCACCATGGTAAAACTACCACTGGAAAGAATAGTCACACTTTGGCAACAGGCATCAGACATTCTGACAAACAAAAAAGTACCAGCCTCTCAAGTTTTGAAGTTACTAGGTACTATGGCAGCAACTCTCATAGCAGTTCCTCTAGGGTGCATGCACATGAGAATACTTCAATGGTTACTCTTCACCCAGTGGTCTTACCAACAACTTCCAATGTCATTCATGATAATCATTGCAGATTCATGCAAAAAGGATCGTCAATGGTGGTTGACCAGCCACCATGTAACAGTAGGTCGTCCATTTGTTCTCCCCCCCCCATCAGCCACGGTGACCATGGACGCTTCTCTGATAGGGTGGGTGGGGGGGGGGGTTCAGGAAAGAACAACCCAAGGCACCTGTTCAGAGACAATCACAATTGCATATCAATGTCCTGGAGATGAGAGCAGTTCTTTTGGCGTTGCAGTACTTTCAAGACTCTCTTCCTCTGCGAACGATTGCGATTCAGACCGACATGTCAGTAGTCTGGTATATCAACAAGCAAGGGGGAACCAAGTCTTATCCCCTGTGTCGAGAGGCCTTAAGTGTCTGGCAGTGGGCTGTATCCACTGGGTGCTTTCTGATAGCGATGCACATCACAGAGAAATCCAGCGTGATCGTGGACAAACTAAGCAGAGCCATTCTGATGCCACACGAGTGGTCCCTCAAAGACGATGTAGTGGAGATGATTTTCCACAGATGGTGCCAGCCTTGCTGCGACTTGTTTGCATCCCCCATGAATGCCAAATGCAGAAGCTACTTTGCCCTGAATTCCCCACCAGGGGAAAACCCAAGGAATTCTCTCGTACACGTTTGGCCCCTGAGACTCCTATATGCATTTCCACCCATTCCTCTGATTCCAAAATTTCTGCAGAAAGCCAAAGCCTTGGGAAGGACTGTAATTCTGATAGCCCCGTATTAGGCTCGACAGATTTGGTTCCCCTTCCTTCAACTCTACCAATTAGAACCTTGGATTCTGGACCCAGTTCCAGATCTGCTGATATATTTGCCAGGGGCTCTTCATCCTTCACTCCCTCAGATTGACAGCTTGGCTGCTCCGATTTCCATCATAGCCAGGTCCCACAATCTTTCCTCAGAGGTGCAGCATATCCTTGTATCCTCACATAAAGCTTCAACCAGAAAGTTATACACTAGCAAGTGGAAGCGGTTTTCTTTCTGGGCTTCTCTAAATGACATTGTCCCGTACATCACCCCAATTGCTAGCATATTAGAGTTCTTGACTAAGCTTTTTAATGAAGGTGCTGCGGCAGCTACCTTACGTGTTCAATTGGCTGCAATTTCAAATTTTCACCTCGGATCGGAAGGTTCTAATCTTATATCTCACTGGTTATGTAGAGCCTTCTCAGACCACCAGTTAGACAACCTTTCACTCCCTGGAACCTAATTTTTTTTCTATCTAGGATTATTCTTCCTCCATTTGAGCCTGCATCTTCCTGCCAACTAAAATTGTCTTGAAAAACCATTTTCTTAGTGGCCATTACATCAGCACGTAGGGTGTCCGAACTTCGGGTCTTATCTATTAAACCCCCATATTTGATTTTTCACCATGACAGAGTGTCGCTCCGGACTAACCCTTCCTTCCTTCCAAAGGTATGTTCGGAGGCTAATCTAAATCAAAATATTGAATTCTCAACTTTCTTCGGTAACCATTCCAACAAGTTGGAGTATATATTGCATAAACTTGATGTTCACAGACAACTCAGATTTTATTTGGGTAGAACAAAAGAATTTAGAAAATCAAAACAACTTTTTGTCTCTCATTCTGATACCAAGAAAGGGCTACTGGTGTCAAAAGTCACTCTTTCCAAATGGTTGACTGATTGTATAAAATTCACATATTCTTCCGTGAATCAACCGTTAGAACATAATGTGAAGGTGCATTCCACAAGAGGTGTTTCTACTTCTTCAGCTTATATGGCTAGACTGCCGTTAGAGCAAGCCAGCAAACTGAGACTAAAATCATATATTTATTCAGTAATGCAATGCACAAACCGGTTTCAGCTGGAACACAACAAAGCCTTCTTCAGTGAAAATCAAATCCATTTCACGTAGTCTTTTATACATGCACTTAATTGAAACAAGTATGTGATTGGGTAATCAAAATTGTTCATTTAATCCAGGTGGAAATAAACCACCCAGTTTAACAATCCATGTTTTCTCCTTTGTGTCAAGAATGGAATGCCACCCTGCTTTGTTGGATTTATTCCCTTTCATGATATCTATAACCATGAAACTAAACTTGGCAGATGAATGTTTTATGGAATGTTTATATAGAGCACTGCTTGTTTTTTTATTCTTCATGTCACTGGTATGTTCAGAAATTCTCAGTCTTAATAGGTTCATAGGTTCATACTAGGCTATCTGCCCTAGGGCATTTATAAGCCTAGCCAGAGTATGTTTGGCTTTCGCCACCCATTTTAAATTCATTTTGCTATGCTCTTTTTCGAGGTTAGTATACTGTGCCTCTGTCTAACAGTGACACAGAAGTGATCCCCAGGGTAAACCTATGATTTCCCATCCACTCATCAAGATTCCTCTTGAAGAGAGTCAATGAGGGACTCTGCCTAACCTGGACTGGGATGTTATTCCAGAGTGAAGGGAGCCTCTGGGTTATGAATCTGTCCCTCCAGCATGTCCTATTTATTTCAGTGCTGAGGTTCAAGTCTCTCGAGTGAGTAGCTTGATGGGATTTGGATTTTTTGAGGTGCAGCATGTCTCTTAATTCCGGGTTGGACATGGCTTTATATGTCAGGCACAGGTCGCCTCTGAGCAGGCAGTATGCCACTGAGTAGAGCTGGAGTTTCTTTAACCGGGCAGCATATGGCATCTGTTTGAGCCCTTTGATCCTCTTGGTGAGGTACTTTTGGGGTCTTTCCAGTTGTTGCAGGTGTTTGGTAAGGTACACCACAAAAGGGGCATTGTACTCGATTATGGGCCTGATGAGGGATGAGTAAAGAGGCACGATGACCTCCCCTAATCTAGATGTGAATCCCTTCATGATTAGGTGGGCTATATAAAATGTTTTTCTAACCACTTTGGCCACGTGGTTGTCAAATGAGAGATTGCTATCAACTTGGGTCCCCAGGTCCCTAATTACTTCTTCTGTACTTAATGGATTACCACCTATGTGGTAATTTGTGGGCACTTTGTTTTTGCCAAAGGGGATGATTATACACTTTTTGGCATTTAGCTTGAGGCCATGGCTCTGGCACCAGTTGTCTGTTTCTATGAGGCCCTTTTGGAGGATGCTTGTGTCGGCTGGAGAGTTGATTATGGTGCCCAGTTTGCAGTCATCTGCGAACTTGGTCAGCCACAGTCCTTCTGTGTTGGCCTGTACCTCCGAGAAATATATACCGAACAAGAGAGGTCCCAGGACTGAGCCTTGTGGGACACCACTTGTAACTGGTTTGGAGTCTGACATGGCTCCAGCAATTCTAACCATGTGGGTTCTGTCCTTGAGCCAGTTTGCAACCCATCTAGTGACATAGGGGTTTATATTTAAGCTGGTGAGCTTATCTATAATGCCTGAGTGGGATATTGTATCGAAGGCTTTTGCGAGATCCAGGTAGGCTGTGTGGACCACCTTCCCTTCGTCAATGGCCTTGGTGACTGTTTCAAAGAAGTCGACCAGGTTTAAGAGGCAGGATCTGCCCTTAACAAAGCTGAACTGGGTAGGATCCAGTGTCTGTAGGTCCCCAATATCTTTATTTATGAGGTTCATGATGATCCTTTCCATAGCTTTGCAGACCAAGCTAGTCAGGCTTATGGGGCGATAGTTTCCAGGGTCCATTGAGGTACCACCTTTGTGGAGAGGGACCATTGTTACTGTACGCCACTCTTTGGGTACATATCCTGTAGTAAGGCTGAGATTGAACAGTAGTTTTATGTTTGGGTTTAGCTCTTCTTGCAGTTCATGTAGGACGCAGCCCGGGACACCGTCTGGTCCCATTGATGCTGTGTTTTTTTGCTTTGGAGAGGGCGGCTCTTACCTGAGCATCTGAGATGTTAGGGGGGCAGCACTCTGCTGGGATAGATATTTGCCCTTTTGGTGGGGGGGGGAGAAGTTTGTGCTAAACCTGTCAGCTAGGATGTTGGCAATGTCTGTGGGTTTGGTGTATTTTTTGTCATTTTGGACTAATTCTGAGCATATCTGGGAATTCCCACCCAGGTTCCTAACATAACTAAAGAAAGCCTTGTGATTATCCTTAGTGTCCTGTGCAATTTTTCTCTCGAAGCTGGCCTTAGACGATTTTATGAGTGCCCTTAGTTTTTTGCTAATACTGATCAGAGATGACTTCCCTTTTTGGGATTTTGCTCTGTCATGTAGTAGCTTCCTCCTTCTGTTGTATAGTTTGTTTATGGCTGGGGTCCACCAAACAGGACGTCTGCCTTTGGAGGATTGGGTCTTGGTTTTATTTGGGATTGCATGATCCATGCATTCCTGAAGGTGTTCATAGAATGCATTTATAAAGGATTCTGCGGTCTGGGCCGTATTTTACACAGGCCCGGGGGCTTTGAAGGATTCCACCTCGGTTTTGAGGAGTGTGAAATTTGCTTTAGAGAAGTTTTTCACTGTGGTTTTGTGGGCAGGGGGTGGGGTCGGGATGTAAATGTCCAGTGAGATCAGTTTATGGTCTGATCTTACTAGTGAGGGATACACTTCTGGTCTGGAGCATAGAGTCCCCATGTTGGTGATCAGGTCCAGTATGTTTTCCCCTCTTGTGGGAGTGGTAACAAGTTGTTCCATAGCATTTGAGTTTATGAATTCTAGGAACCTTTGGGCTAGGGTGTTGGAGCTAGAGTAATGCTCCCAGTCTATGTTTGGGTAGTTGAAGTCACCCAATATAATGGTGGTTGGAGAGACCTTCATATTTTCCAGTGTTGTCAGGAAGGCTAAGTGGGGTTCCTGGGTTTGGGAGGGTGGTCTGTAGCAGGCTATAAACTGGAAGGCAGTTTTACTCACTGTTAGTTGCACATGGATAGTCTCTGATACTTCGTGCTTTGCCACCAACCTGGAGGTGTGGGTATCTTTGATGAATATCGATACTCCCCCTCCTTTTGTGGTTCGGTCCAAGTTGTGGGGCCGAAAAGCATGGTATGAGGTATAACCTGGTAGTGCTGGGGTGCTCTCGGGAGACCTGATCATGAAGTTTGTTCTATGTGAAAGGAGCCACAGCTGCATGTAACTAAATATATCAACCATTCGCTACTGCAATTGGCAAAAACGTTGATGATATAAACTAGGCCACAGTTCTTACTTGTAAACTGTTTGGACTTAAAAACCTTATTGCAGTGAGTACAATGTCCACATGGGTAGCATCCTGTGAGCACCTCACCCATTATTGTAGTTTGTACTTCTTGAATTGGTACCCTGGACTGTGAATGTTTGTAATGGTTAACGTGAAAAGCTAGATTTCTACCCTTACGAAATGAAAAGTAACATCTGTCTGGTAGAACATTAATTAGGTTGTGATCATTCTGTAGAATATTCCAGTGTCTTTGTACACTGTTGATTAACAAATCAGAATTCCTACCATAAGTAGTCACTAGCCTAATAGGTGATGACCTATGTTGCTTGCGTTGTTTGTATATCAAAAGGTCTTCCCTCTTGAGTGTATTAGCCCAATTACTAGACTATAGAACATGTCCTAACTGATAACCCCTGTCCCTGAATCTGTGAGTCAGATCCTGTCTGTATTCCTGAAAGGTAGAATCCTTGGAGCAAATACGTCTCATTCTAATGTATTGGGATTTGGGGATGTTTTTGGCTGTATGGGGCGAATGAAAGCTGGATGCATGGAGGAGGGTGTTGTATTGGGGATACTTCTGGAAAACTTTAGTACACAGTGTGTGATCTGATTTTCTGGAAATGGAAACATCAAAAAAAGTAATGATGTTCACTTCAAAGTTGACCGTGAAGTGTAAACCCCATTTGTTTTCATTTAAATAGTCAATGAAGTCAGACAAATATTCCACATCCGACCTCCATACCATCCAGCAATCATCCAAATAATGCCTCCATATGTCAATCTCTGTCAGGTACAAATTATGGCCTGCATCGTAGATAAGCTGTTCTTCAATAAAGGCCATAAAAAGGTCAGCATAATTGGGGGCAAAGGATCCTCCCCATGGCCATCCCCTTGATTTGCCAATAACATGTGTCCTGATAGAAAAAGACATTATTGGTTAGGACATGCTCTGTCAGACCTAATAAAAAAGTATTGAATCCTAGCTGATACAATTCCGATTTGCACAAGAAGGCGAGATGAACAACCCACATGGAACGTTATGGTAAGTATATAGCTTCTTTATAATGCTGTTGATATATCATCTAGGGCTGTTAAAATGTAGGCAATCATTAGGAGACACCACTCCCTGAGAATGTTAAAACACAACTCCTCAAAGCACTCTTGAACAAGGAACTTCTTTTTGGACAATTTTCTCAAGGAATATTCAAAGATCTGAAGGAGAAGGGAAAGATAATGGAATTAGTTGCACAACTGTTCACTTTTTTATTCCAAAGCATAGCAGAAATTGTTCTATCAATCAATGGTCATACAAGTAGAGACAAGGAAGACTGAAACAGCCCAAGGGTAAGAAAGGGTTCCAAAAAAAAGAAAATAGTAGGGTAGAAGGACAGGGCTGGAATCCCGGAAGAGTCAAATCCCTAACAGGTGGAAGTAATGACTATCCTATTTTTTCTCCCTCTCATCCACCCATACCCAGAACCCCAATGGCACCACAGCCCTCAACCCACTCTTCCATTTTCTCATAACTGCAAAACATCAGAAGCCAACTGGCTTTGTTCTTTGAAAGACTAGAGAGCCATTACAAAACACAAAAACATTTTTTAAGTTGTCCCCCTAGGTTACAAAGGCAATTTAAAATTAAAAATCAAGGAATTCCTCCAATGTGCAGGAACAGCAAGATTAAGTAATGCCCATAATGCAAGATCTGCTTCAGCAAAAAGCCATCAAAAGAGTAGCCAGTGGAGAAGAATTTTTTTTTCCTCATGACTGTTTCAGACCATTGATACTAACACTGGGCTTGACAAAAAAAGTTTCTAAGGGCAAACCGGTAAAATACGGTCACAACAACACGTCCTCTTTCTAAGTGCCTCAGAATGTCACTGCAAGTTCTTTTGTCCTTTCTGGCTTCTCAAGCACTGATGACATACCTTTCAACTGTCCAGATTTTTGCTGTGTTCCACATAAAATTTGTGGAAGATAATTGAAGTCACTAAATAATGATAGACATTTGAGTTTCAGACTTCATATCTTCAAAAAAGTGCATGCCAAGGCAAAACCCATTATTCTAGCAAATGTCTACATTTATTCAAGCAATATTTAAAAATTGCCCCTATTTTTGGGCCTTTGTCCAGATTTCTTATGTTAGTAGGTTGAGAGGTATGACTGATGGTAACTCTAGATCTAAGAGATGCCTACCTACTCAGTCATTCACAGAAGCCACTGATTCTTCCTAATGTTCACAGTAGGATGTTCCCATTAGCAGTTTACTCCTTTGTACTTTAGTTTTACTGTTGCAGTCAGAGTGTTTACCTCCATGGATTCCATGCTGTAGGACCAAGGGAATCTGTGCAATGCCCATACAAAGACAACTGCATAACGTAGACATGGTGTCAGAAGCAGCTGCAGAGGACTCCGAGTTAAACCACCTAAATTCAACTTAAATCCTGCCCTGTCCTTGGGGCTGCACTGGGTAGCCCATGTCTGAAAGCCTTCCTTTCTGAGTAGCATACAGTAGTCAAACCTTGACTGAGGTGGGATGGGGAAGAAATGAGAAGATTATCCTTTTTTAAAAATCTTTATTGAAGTATCACTTGTGACATAGAAACACATTTATATAAAAATAAAGAAACCATTTCAACAAGTTCACATTTACATACATTATACATCACATATATTCTTCTATACAATATAATCAAGCCATCATTACATAAATTATTCAATTCCTGCTTTCATTTAAACTTCATTTCTCCTCCAAAACATTTCTGTATGTATTACCTCGATTTCCATTTTTTTCTATGAAATTTGCTTCTATCCTTTTCTAAAGATCCCACTTCCAGTTCTTTTATCTATATTACAATATTTACTACTTCAAATACAGTTTGTCTAAACTTTGATTTCCCTTTTTTTAGAAATTGCTTTTTTTGGCAGCCAACAGAATTAAACTTAACAATGTCTTACTATGTCTAGACAATGCAAATCCTCTGTCCCAGCTCAAAACAAATCATTTCCTTTGATCTGTTGTCATTTTCATTCATTCCACAAATTCCTCAAATGATGAGTCTCGGAACTGGCTCGACCACTTTTACTAGACTTCCCGATCCGTCTGTCGAGCTCCTTCTTTTACATATAATGCTGTACCATCCTAGCATACCTCAGATCTCATTTGTCACTACAGCGTTTGAATGCAGATTTTCTGCTCTCGAACTATGGTGCTTAGTAGAATTCTCTATATTCCTTATTTGTGAGGGTTTTTTTAATTTTTAATATCCTTTTTCTCACTGTATCATTTCCCCCTTTGCCTTTAGCTTTTGTAGCAGGGTTTGATAATGGAGTTTTCACATTTTTTTCAAGTTAGGCCTTTCTACCCTTGTCAGGGTATTTTGCACTTCAGAGTTGAGTACTGGTAATTGTTTGACTAATTTTATATCATTGCTGGCTGACTTCAGAGTTGTGCTATGTTATTTTTGCTTCACTGTATAGTTTTTCAGATCTTTGCTGAAGGTGTTGGTTTTCTCATACCCACCCTCCCTATTCCTGTGTTGTTGTTTAAATTTGGAGGTTTTTGCAGTTGCCCACCCCCACTGTAGATTTGATCTGGGACACTCCCCCCAGTCCCATCTCTTTACCTCATTCTACCTAATAGACTCCTTCTGCATTGTTTTTAGTAATTTTTAATTTAATTGCATTTTTTAAACTGTTTGGTCTAACATTGCTACATACTCAAGTGTGCTAGCTTGCACTGTATTTGAATTGTTTTGACTGCTGTTTTAGCTACTTTTCTGTATATATAAAAAAAAAAAAAAAAAAAAAAAAACCTTTCCTGTAACTAGTGTAGTCCAGATTCAGATTTGCTGTATCCAGGACTGTATGTAAGCTTCTGAGCCCCTCCAAGCTTTCTGTGTTGGAGGGAAGCCTTTTAGCTTATCAGTGGGAGTGGTAAGCACTAGGTAACCTTTCTACCACATAAGGAGTGGTTCTGGCCCGGATATTGTAGTTATTGGCCGTTTGGTCAGTTTTTCCATCTCTCTCAGCTTTTTGATTTAAAAGCCCACATTTGCACTTGTTTCCCCCCTTTCCTGTAACTAGTTTAGTCCAGATACAGATTCTTACTTTTAGCACTTGAATTTGCTTATTTGTGATCAGCACTTGTTCAGAACTTGTAAGCACTAAATAACCTACTAATTACTACAGCACTCAACCTTCCTCATTACCTAGAGGAAAACAGTTTTGGTATTTACTTTCCTCACTTGCTTAGAGAAAAACAGCTCTTGTACTCACTTTCCTCACTTATCTAGAGGAAAATAGTTTTTTTATTCAGGCATGTCCAAGGGTCAGCTCCCAGTGTTCTCTCCTGTCTATCTGATGAATCTGGGCATCTTGGGGCAATGTAGAAATTGCCTCATGTACACAGACAACCCTCTCCTCCTACCACCCAACACTACAACCTGTGAGAGATGCACTTATCTAGCCAAACTGGAGGTAAAGCTCTCCCCAATCAAGAATGAACTTGACAGTCAAGAGGAGAAGGTAAACACTTGCACCACACCACACTCATCACATAGTCTCATTAAGTCTACACCACCAAAATCCACACATAGAAATGCAAAAACATTTGCAGAGGCTCTCAATAATAATCTGCTCAAGCAACAGAGACGTCCAAAGCAGAAATGCAAGCAACCTCCACCCCCCAACACAACCCAAATGACACATAGCCCGCAGACTCAGTGTGCCACTCAACCACAGCCAATAAGGCAAAACAACGTACCCAACACACTAGTCATAGACGACTCTATAGTCAGGCACACTGATGTCCCACTCACCAGGCTAAACAAGGAGAAGGTTACTGTCAGCTGCCTGTCGGGTGCCAGGATCCGCCACATAACACACGCACTCAGGTCACTCCACAACAAGTACAAATATGACTCTGTCATTGTCCATGATGGTGTGAACGACCTGAGATGTACCTCCCTGGACTACATGAAAAGAGACATGGATGAGCTCTTCAATCTTGTAGCCCAGGCAGATATGACCCTAGCCCAAGCAGCATTCTGCCATCACCCAGAATGATGCCGCAGTACAAGGACAAAATGATTGGCTGCCTGGGATGACATGGTTGACAGACCACGATGCTTTGCCAAAGATGGCCTGCACCTGTCACCCCTGGGATTCCGGATACTGGCTAAGGTTCTTGCTGCCCCTATAGTGCCTTTTTTAGGCAAGGTTCAAATGACAAATTCACCACCGTAACAGGAACAGGCAAGCAAAAACTGAGGGTGATGCTACTCAATGCCAGAAGTCTAAATCTCAAAATGCACTCACTCGAGGCACTCCTTAAAATGGAGAACATCGATATCTGTGCAGTGACTGAGACCTGGTTCAAGGCTCCAGAGAGCACCCCTGCACTACCAGGCTATAACCCATACCACACTTTTCGGCCATGTAACCTGGACCGCAACTCCAAAGGCGGAGGTGTATCCATATTTATTAAGGATATCCACAACTCTAGGCTAGCTGCTCAGCATAATGCAGCCGAGGTTATCCAAGTGCAACTAACTCTGGGCACAACCGCAATCCAAATTGTAGCTTGTACAGATCACCCACCATGCTCCAGGATTCCCACTCCTCTTTTCTTGATGTACTAGAAAATATTAGGGTTCAACCAAACACCCTAATAATGGGTGATTTCAACTACCCCACCATTAACTGGGAAAACTACTCTTGTACCAACTCCTTCACTCAACGCTTGCTGGAATTCATAAACTCCAATGCCCTGGATCAACTTATCCACACCCCCACCAGGTGAAACAATATCCTAGATCTAGTCATTACCAATATGAGTAACCGGTATTCCACACCTGAAGTCAATGCCTCATTGGTCTGATCTGACCATAAGCTAATTATCCTAGATATTCACATCCTGCCTCCACCCCCCATTAAGGAAACCATAATAAAAAATTTCTCCAAAGCCAACTTCATGCTTCTTAAGACAGAAGTGGTGAACTTCATGACACCCATGCAGATGGACAATACAGTTATGACTACAGAATCCCACACAATTGCACTTTATAAGCACTTACATGAGTGCATGGATCGTGCTATCCCAAACAGAACCAAGACGCTATCCTCCAAAAAAGGAAGCCAATCTGGTGGTCCCCTGCCATAAACAAACTGTACAACAGAAGGAAGAAACTCTTGCAAAAGAGAGTAAAATCCCATGAGTGGAGGAGCTCCCTGGTCAGCCTCAGTAAGAAGCTGCGATCCCTGATAAAATCCTCCAAAGCAAGTTACGAAAACAAAATTGCCACTGATTCTAAAGACAACCACAAAGCATTCTATAGCTATGTCAAGAATCTGAATGGCAACACTCAGATCTGCTCTGAGTTACAGCACAGTGGCACTAAATGTACAGACCCAACTGATATTGCCAACATCCTGGCAAATAGGTTCAGTGCTAACTTTACCCCCTTCTCACCCCCTAAAGAGCCCATCTCTATACCGGAAGAATGTAAAGTTCCTGTAATCACAGCTGCACAGGTAAAAATCACACTCTCCAAAGCCAAGAACACAGCATCCATGGGACCAGACAACATCCCAGGCTGCGTTCTACATGAACTACAGAACGAACTGTCACCACACCTGAGTACCACGTTCAATCATAGCCTCACCTCAGGCTTTGTGCCTGCTGAATGGCGCAGAGCAACGGTTATCCCACTCCACAAGGGGGGAGCCACCACAGACCCCGGGAACTACTGCCCCATTAGCCTGACGAGCCTGGTCTGCAAGGCCATGGAACATATCATCATGGAACTTATAAACAAAGACATTGATAATCTCCAAACTCTGGATCCCACCCAGTTTGGGTTTGTAAAAGGCAGATCATGTCTCCTAAACCTGATAGACTTCTTTGAAGCAGTCACCAAAGCCGTAGACAAGGGTAAGGTGGTTCACACAGCCTATCTAGATCTTACCAAGGCTTTTGACACCATCCCCCACTATGGAATTATAGATAAACTCACTAAACTAGGTATAAATCCCTATGTCACAAGATGGGTTGCCAACTGGCTCACTGACAGAACCCACACTGTGAAAGTAGCAGTCTCCAAATCTGACTTCAGACCAGTGACAAGTGGAGTACCACAGGGTTCAGTCCTGGGTCCTCTCCTCTTTGGTATCTACTTCTCTGAAGTACAGGCTAACACAGAAGGTCTCTGGCTAACGAAGTTCGCAGATGACTGCAAACTAGGAGCCATAATTGAAACTCCTAACGATGTGGACATCCTACAAAAGGGCCTCACTGAGACAGATGCCTGATGTCAAAGCCATGGCCTCAAGCTCAATGCCAAAAAGTGCATTGTCATCCCCTTTGGTAAAAACTCTGTACCCATGAACTACAACATAGGCGGTAGTATACTTAACACTGAAAGTGTGATAAGAGACCTTGGGACACAGGTGGACAGTAGTCTCTCCTTTCATAATCACATCACCACAGCACTCAGGAAATCCTTCTACGTGGCGCACCTCATCATAAAAGGTTTTTCATCCAGAAAAAAAGAGGTCATTGTTCCCCTCTACTCATCACTCATTAGACCCATTATAGAGTACAACGCCCCTTTTGGTATGTACCTCACAAGACATCTCCAACAACTGGAAAGGCCACAGAAATGCCTCACAAAGAGGATTACCAGCCTCAAACAGATGCCCTACGCTGACCGTCTCAAAAAACTCCAGCTTTACACCATCGCATATCGCCTACTCAGAGGTGATCTCTGCCTAACATACAAAGCTATGTCAAACCCAGAGCTGTTGGACATGCTCCACTTAAAGAAATCCCAATCCCTCCAAACTACATGCTCTAGGGACCTAAACCTTGTCACCAGAATAAACAGAACATGCCAGAGGGATAGATTCCTGTCCCAGAGACTTCCCATACTCTGGAATAAACTACCTAGCTATATCAAACAAAGCTCCTCATTAGCACTCTTCAAGAAAAATCTTGATGATTGGATGGGAAATAGGAAATTCACCCCGGGGATCACATCTGTGGCTCTGCTCAACAGTGGCACAGGAAAATAATTTTCTTGGGTGGCAAAAGCCAGGGTACCTTTTTGGCTGGGCTTGTATAGGCCCCAGGGCTGATAGCCTAGTACCTACCTATGAACCTAAGTACTATAATTGGTATTCTGTCTTTATCTTTTTTTCTATCTGACTATAGGGTATTTTTGAAATACCACTGTTGTTATCTTTTTCTCCACTTCTTCTTCTTTCGGCTTTTCCTGGTTAGGGGTCTGCTCATGATTGGCAGTGGAGTTTTACGGTGTCGAGTTGCCAGAAGGCACACACATGCACATACTCACACCTAGGGCCAATTTAGAGTGTCCAATCCACCTAGAGCATGTCCTTGGAATGTGGGAGGAAACTGGAGCACCCGGAGGAAACCCACAGGACCACAGGGAGGACATGCAGACTCCACACAGAAGGCACCCCAGCCAAGGATTGAACCAGAGAACCTCTTGCTGTGAGGCAGCAAAGTTAGCCGGTGCACCACTGTGGCTGCCCTAATTAAGGCATGGCAACTGCATTTGTAATGTAGTTGCTGTGTCTATATAAAAAAACAAACAAACCATTTTCTTTCATTCTATTTGTTTTTCAATATGGCTGACAAGTCTACAGGCTTTAAGAAATGAACTTCCTGTGGGCATAAGATCACTAATTCTGATGCCCACAATAACTGCATTTATTGTTTGGGCATTGGCCATCTAGAAGTTGGCTTTTTGTTCAAGATTCAGTTCCCATGCTTTGACTGACAGAAGAAACAAGTCAGTGTTTAAAGGCTTACTACCTTCCTCTTCTGCTTCTTTATTGACTGTAGCTTAAAACCTCTCCAGAAATGCCAGTAAAGGGAAACATGACTTGGCTGCAAAAAAAAAGGAGTCCAGGAAACAGTCCCCTGACCTTTTTCCCCATTCGGGTATGGTACCTAAACCTCTGGCTAAAGTATCTAAGAACCTGGATCTGACTGCAACCTCTGGTCTTACCACTTCCAGCACCAAATCTTTTTGAATCTGAACTCCATGTTTTCCTCAGAGTTGATGTCTCTTCAGCTTCATTCACCTTTTTTGCAAGAAATGAGGAAACCCTCCAGACCACCTTCCACAAGTTTATTTCTTAGGTCTTCCAGGAGCTTATCTGAAGCACAGGTGGACAGAATGATGAGGAAGTTTCTCAAGGCTCAGGTCCAGATGGGAGCTATTCATGCTCCATCTGCCACCAGACCAGTGAGCCTGCTGTCGTCTCATCCTCATATTATATCTACTTCTCTGATTCAACTCATGGTTTTGGGGTCCTTGGATCTGAGATCTTTAAGAATGTCCTTGTTGGATTCAAAGTCAGGCTGTTCTACCATTCCAACCATGTTCTCAAGTCATCCAACTCTGATCTCTTCTGAGCAGGATGTGACCCTCTGAGCTGAAATGTCGGTGGCAGCACAGGAGGGTTGGGTTCGACTCTGAAGTTGTAGGAGCTGTCCTTGCCTCTTGGGGCCTCTGTGTTATCTCAGTTCCGACCTTCTCCTCGAGGCTACAGTCCAACAAGATTAAGAATTTATTCATGCAGATAGCTTTGGTACCACTGCAACTGGCTGTAATTTCTCCTGGAACTTCTGACTTCAAGTTAGTAGAGAGGGCTTTGTCTGCACCCAGACAGAGAGGACACCCTTATACTCTTCAGATCCAATCCTTCTTCCTCCATTGAATTTAAGTTCTGAGCCTCTCATGTCTATTCTGCTGGAACAGCCACCATGTACTAGCCTTCATAGATTTATAGATTCATAAATTGTTACTAGGCTAGTGACTGTGTGGGAGGGGGGCACTTTCTATACCTAGCCAAGTTTTCCCAAAAGAATAATGATGTCCTGTTTCTGAATAGGACATTGAGAGCCAGGCATTTATAACCTACCTTTGTCCAAATGGAAATGGGTGCCTGACCCAGTGTAAATTTCCTAGTCCCCATCTACTGGTCTAAGTTGTGCTTAAACTGGGTAATAGGCAAACTCAACTTCTCATGGATGGGAAGCCTGTTCCATAGAAGGGGCAGTCTCTAGGACACATATCTGTCTCTCCAGCATGTTCTGTTTAAGTCACAGACAAAATTCAGGTCCCTAGACCTCATATTTCTGGTACTCTTTGACTTATGAATATGTAGGAGATTCATAAGTGTGGAGTTTGCAGATGCCTTATAAGCAAGGCATAAATCACCCCTCAGCAATCTATAGGAGACGGAGTAGAAGGAAAGGGCTTTAAGGTGCTCTGCATAAGGCAGATTAGTTGCACCTTCTATTCTTTTTGTAAGAATCCTCTGAGGTCACTCTAGTTGCTGCATATGTCTGCTCAGGTATATACCAAATAGAGCATTGTACTCTATGATTGGTCTTTTAAGGGTGGAATACAGTGGGATAATGACCTCTTTGGACCTAGGTGCCATGCCCTTACTTATAAGTTGAGCAACATAGAAGGATTTCATCACTACTGTGGCCACATGGTGGTCGAAGTTAAGACTACTCTCTACATGCACACCCCGATCCCTGACCTCTGGATTGACTCTTAAGGGAGTATTATCAACATGGTAATTAGCAGGGATGGTTGACTTCCCAAAGGGTACAATTATGCATTTCTTAGTATTGAGTTTAAAACCATGGTTTTGGCACCATTTGTTAGTCAGAGATAGACCTTCTTGAAGAATGCTAGTGTCTGCAGGGGAGTTGATGATAACCCTCAGCTTCAGACAATCCTCACACAGGACTCTCCACTGACTTCCGATACTTCAGCAGACTACCCCCACTGATGAGGTCCCTAGGAAGAGGATTTGTAAAAGGAAGCACCTACATTCCCCTCAGGAGTGTATCACTGAAGACACAGACTTCGATGAAGGGGGAGGGTCCCCCAGAGCTCCACTTGATGATGTCCCCTTTGGAGAGATCCTGGAACTTCTTAAACAGAAAGGTGAATGGTCTTCTGAAACCCCTTCCCAGGAGGATTAGTTGTTTCTGGAGGCTTTCAGTGCTAGTCTGGCTGCATCTTGAGTGCTCTTTCCAGCTGATGAGTTGATCTGCCTTATCTCAAGATGAGCATGGAAGCAATGGATACTACAGAGTCCATACCTAAGAGGCCTGATATGTTTTTAGCTGTGAAGCCAAAGATAGGGTTCACTGGAGCAAGGGAGTCCCAATAGATTCCATGGTGATGGTGGCAGCTACTAAGAGGGAGCTTGCAGAACAGAGTTCATCTGTCCATCTCCCTAATAGGGAGTCCAGGGCCTTGGACAGATTTGGCAAGTGCATTTATGCCTTGGCAACCTTTGCTCTTCAGTCGCTGAATTATTTGACACACACCACCAGATTACAAAGGGATTTGACCAAAGAGCTTTCCAAATTTCTTTCAGAGTCCATGTTTGTGGAGGACCAGAAAAATGTTTATTCACAACTGGCCACCCTTCAGTCTATTTCCAACATGTCCATGAGGTTGATTTCTCATGTTGCCAAGGGTAGTTCTAAGGCTGTGGGTTCAGGCATTGTAGTCAGGAGGCACACCTGGATGCACCTGTGTGATTTTTGCAGAGCCCTTCAAGTCTTTGTTCATCAGTTGCTCCTTTTGATGCATCATCCTTGTTTGGGCCCAAAGTTAAGGAAACACTCTCCAGAAGTGAGCAAGATGGAAAGACTCTGTCTGCTGTTGGAATCCATTTTTCTACCCTTCAGAGGTCCTTCTTCTGGAATAAACAATGTAGTAAAAAGATGTGGTTTTGCATGTCCCAAGGGCCTTTCCAGGATTCATGAGGAGATGGTTCTTTCCAGGGCAGAGGGAGAAACTCTAATGGAAGACACTGCCCTCATGGCAGTGGTGCCTCACATAACTAGGGCTTTGGAGATACGTTCTCTGATAAGCCCTATCAGTGCTCCTTAAGGGTTGCCCAACTGCTGTATTCTGGAGGCAGCTGAGAGCGCTTACTTCTACACCCGGAAGCCTGGGCATCCATCACAAAAGACACTTAGATGCAGAAGATCATATCCAGAGGTTAGTTCATACCATTTTAGCAAATTCCTCAAAAAAAAACAGAACAGATCCCTGATGTATCACCTAGTCAGAGGGAAGCGGCAGCCTTGGAAATAGTAAAGCTGTTAGGAAAAACAGTCATCCAGAAAGTCTCTACAGTCAAGCAAGGATGCGGAACTTAAGATTTTTTTTAGTGGAAAAAAGAGAGGGGACTAGAGACCATTCCTGGATCTCAGCAAACTAAACCAATATGTAAGATATTCAAAGTTCCAGATGGTCACGGTTCAGTCCATTTTGCATGTACTGCACAAGGATGATTGGATGTGCCTGCTAGATCTTCAGGATGTGTACTATCTTATCAAAATGAACAGGTGCTCCAGAAGACACCTGTGCTTTTGGCTGGGAGCACTGCCCCTTGGCCTCACCACAGTCTCCAGGGTATTCACCAAATGCATGGCGGTGGTGATGACAAACTTGAGACTGCTTGGATTCCATGTGTTTCCATACATAGATGACTTGATCCTGACCTCCTCATCCAGGCATCTACTTATACAAGCAAGGGACTACTTGCTCCAGATGTTCTTCATGTTTCACTGT
The DNA here is from genome assembly GCF_019279795.1 of Protopterus annectens. Classification (NCBI taxonomy): domain Eukaryota; kingdom Metazoa; phylum Chordata; order Ceratodontiformes; family Protopteridae; genus Protopterus; species Protopterus annectens. The sequence goes on from NC_056749.1 coordinate 124,635,213, forward strand.
TGCAGTCATCACACTTGGATTATCTACCTGCAGGTAGCCCTCATTCGGCCCGAATACCAGAGACTTAGTATTTCTGCGTTGGATGCTGTCGCTCCAGGACTGATGTCAGATCATCAGGGGTACAAAAACTGCAGCCAGCGCCATTACATCAGTCTTTCTTGCTGAGGAGCCCAAAGCAGAAGCAGTTTGCAAGTGCTGGTCGGCTGCTACCTGAATTTTTGTTTACGAATGTAATAATCCTGAAGTCTACTAAAGCTAAGTACCCCATTGGGGATCCTTTTTTCTTGCTCTAATCGATGTCAGAAAAAGTTAACAATTGTCTTGCCTGTGAAAAGCAAATACCTCACAGAGATTTTCATTTTTACTGCATCACTTGTTTAGGCCCAGACCACGACTTCCCTCGCTGTCAGTTTTGTGCCTTATTTAAGGCCCAAACCATTCATCATCAGGCTCTCTTTGCAGCTAAATTCTTTTGCTCTCGATCTCCGTATTCTGAAATGGCTTCAGTAAGCCATCCAACTACCGATATTCTGAAAAAATGTAAAGATAGACAGAGACAGACCACATAGGTCCAAAACTGCCGATGGGACTTCCATTAAGCTAGTTGCCAGTGCACCGGCACTCAGTAAGGTGCTTTTGCAGCCCCTGATGCCCGCTTTAATAGATTCGCAAGCCTCTACTGAGACCCATTCGGAGTCCGGTATGCTGCAAGACTCTTCATCGACTATGGAACCTGCGGATGTCTCTACCTTGGATGGGTCTGGAGCTGCTGAGCAGGCACCGGCTTCTGAGGCAGTTATTCACTCAGCCGATGTTTGACTCAAACCGACAACTTCTTTTTTAACCAAAACTACCGAGTTTCTTAAGCCCAGAGTATGCATTATGCCTAGAAAACCGACGACCAAAGAGCATGCACCTGCTTCCGTGCCACAAAAACAAATGCTTAGAATGGCTGAAGACCTTATTACACTGATTAGGGGAAGTCTACCTTCCCCTGCTAAGAGACAAAAAGTCCAGTCCTCTTCAGCTTCTACAGACCGGGAGTCTGATGACTCTGAAATGTCTGATTATGAAGACATGCCCTTATCTGCTTATGAGGATTCAGATACAGAGGAATCCATTCTCTCTGCCTCCCCTCCAGAGGATTTCTCTTTTGGTAAAACCTTGCATACCTTACGAGAGCATTTCCACTGGGAATGCCAAGACTATCCTCAGTCCATAAAGAGACTCAGAGAATTTCTAGAGCTGCCTCAACACAGATCCTTAGCAGTACTCCCCTAGGAAACCAGACAGGAACTACAGAGTACCTGACACAAACAAATTTATTTTCAAGAATCCTATTGCTGACCCAGAGATCATTTCCCAGGGGTCTAAAGGTATCAAGGCTACTACAGCCAAGAATCCCACCCCTTCAGACAGGGATTCCAGAGCTTTGGACAGATGGGGTAAGAAGGTATATACCTCTGCAACTCTTGCTATAAGGGCATTGAATTGTCAATTTCACATGCTGAAGTACCAGCAACATATTATGAAACTTATTAAACAAAAAGTGGCAACCTTTTCAGACTGTGCAGAAAATAAAGAATTGCAGGAGCTTATGCACTCTGCAAGCCAAGTCAGCAAGCATACTTTGCAGTGTGGCTTTGATGCCCTAGAAGCATCTTGCTGGGCAGCTGTCACTGGCTCTGTACTGAGCAGACATGCTTGGCTGAAGGAGCAGACCTTGCCAGACCATGTCAAATCAAAGTTACTAGATGCTCCTTTGAATAAGGACTGTTTGGCACCAAAGCAGAAGAGGTTCTTAAAAAGATGGAAGAAAAAGCTAAGTCTATGCAGACTGTTAAAGAATTCTTACAAGTGCAACCCCCTAGATTCAGTAGGCATTGCCCTTCCAAACACTGGTCCTTTCAAGGCCCCTTGAGGCCTTCTCAAACCAGACCCAGGGGAAACAGACCACCCAGATTTCAGTCTCAGGCTATGCAGAGATCTAAGCAATGGAGTGCCTCCACCCCTAAAGCAGGGAGTGGTAAGCCACCTCCTTACAGAAAAAGCTCACAATGACTTCTTTACTCCGCTCCCCAGCCCTGCCCAATTGCTTGTGCCCTTAGGACAAAAACTTGCCCTTCATGCAAAAAACTGGATGTCCATCACTCAGGACCAGTGGATCCTCAACATTGTATCCCAAGGGTGCACATTTTATTTCCATTCACTGCCAACCCCAAGCGGGTTTCCAGACCTTCCTCCAAACCAGTGGGCAGAGGCTCAAAACCAAGTACTTTCCCTGCTCAATATCAGAGCTATTCAGTCGGTTCCAGTAGAACAGTGGGGTCAAGGATTCTACTCCAGACTCTTCCTGGTACCCAGGAAAGAGGGCTCTTGGTACCCAATCCTGGATCTTTCCATTCTCAACACCTTCCTGGTGGTACCAAAATTCAAAATGCTTACCCTGCAACAGCTTCTTCCTATGCTAGCCAAGGATGCCTGGTTAGTCACCCTAGACTTAAAAGAAGGCTATCTACATATCCCCATAACGGAATCATGCTGGAAGTATCTACATTTCAGAGTAGGGTCTATGCATTATCAGTTCTCTGCACTTCCCTTTGGCTTATCTACTGCACCCAGAGTATTCACAAAATGCCTGGCTCCAGCCATTGCATACTGCAGGCAGAGAAATATCCAAATTTACCCATACTTGGACGACTGCCTGATTCAAGCAGACAGTCAGGAATTGCTGCTGCAGCACCTGACATTTGTGTAAAACCTTCTCACTTCCTTGGGGTACACCATCAACGAAAATAAATCAAAACTGGTACCCAGTCAAAAAGATTGTATTCCTGGGTGAAAGCTTGGACACAACTTTCCAGATGGCATTCCTCACCTCAGAAAAAACAAGTCTATCTGATAGATTACTTCAAACAAATGGCCACCAGAACCCAGCTAATGGCAAGCAAAATACTGCAAGCCCTAGGGTTCATGGCCTCATGTATACTGCTGATTCCATACGCAAGACTGCATATCAGGAAACTCCAATGGTACTTAAAAAGTCTTTGGTGCCAACATTCTCAGGACCTGGAAACAGTTATTCCTATCATACCCTGTCTAAGGACAGAGTTCCTTTGGTGGGCAGAAGCATGCAACCACAACAAGGGACTGCCATTTACTCAACCCCAAGCTGCCCTGACCCTAACCACAGATGCATCAGACTGCCTGGGGGGCACACATGGACGGAATATGTATTCAGGGCCACTGGAGCCCAAGTCAAATTCATCTGCACATCAACCAAAAAGAGATGCTAGCTGTACAGAATGCCCTGACAGCTTTCATATCCCTAATCTCTCCAGGACACCTGCTAATAAAAACAGACAACACCACAGTTATGTGTTACATCAATAAGCAGGGGGGAATCCATTCTTACCCACTCTGTAGGCTAGCCATGGCCCTGTGGAACATGGCCTTGGACATTCAAGTCCATCTGCAAGCTCAATTCCTGCCAGGCAAACAAAACTTACTGGCAGATGACTTAAGTAGAAATCTACTAGACCCACATGAATGGCAATTGGAGCACAGCACCCTCAACCTTCTGATCCAGAAATGGGGGACCCCAGAGGTGGATCTCTTTGCCTCCCCCTACAACAACCAGCTCAGCAAATTCTGCACCATGAATCCTCACAGCAGAGTCTGGAAAGTGGATGCCCTATCTTTTTAGTGGGTAAATCTCTCAATCTATGCCTTTCCCCCTCTGCCCCTCCTTTCAAGAGTATTACTCAAGATAAAACAGGACAGACCAAGGACAATTCTGATTGCCCCAGACTGGCCACACCAGCACTGGTACCCTCTCCTGTGCAGCCTATTGGTGTCATCCTGGCACCTACACCAGAATCCAACCCTTCTCTCTCAGCAGGAGGGACAGATTCTGCATCCACAACTGCAAACCCTAAATCTTGCAGCCTGGCTTATTCCTTGACTTCACCCCCAGCGACCTTAAGCAAACAGGTGCTGGACATCATTCTTAAAGCCAGAAGACCCAGTACAAGAAAATCCTATGCTGATAAGTGGAAAAGGTTCTGCTCATGGATTCATTCTAAAGGAGAGGACACAACACTGCCCTCTCTGCCTCTTATCCTGGATTACTTAGCAGATCTACTCCACAAAGGCCTGTCCTTCTCCTCCATTAAGATCCATGCCTCAGCCATTTCTGCTCATTACAACACTGAGCCACCTCTCTTCTCGCACCCTCTTATCACACAGTTCCTGAGAGGGGCAAACAACTTAAGGCCACCAAGGAGAGCACCCACTCCTGCTTGGGACCTTAACTTTGTACTGGAAAAGCTCACACTGCCCCCTTTAAACCTGCTGCATCAGCAGAGTTAAAATTCCTCGCTTGGAAAAACAACCTTGCTTCTAGCCATCACTTCAGCTAGAAGAGTGTCTGAGCTACAAGCACTGATGGCTGTGGAACCCTTCATTATTTTCCATGCTGACAGGGTTTCCCTCAGGACTAACCCTTCCTTTATGCCTAAAGGGGTGTCCAGTGTGGCTCTCAATAAATCCATCCATTTGCCAACCTTCTTTCCTAATCCTCAAAATAAAGGGGAAAGAATCCTGAACTCATTGGACATGCACAGACAGCTCAGATTCTACCTTGATAGGACTAAGCCCTTCAGAAAATCTGACCAGCTACTAGTCAGCTTTGCAACAGGGGCAGAGGGGAAGGCCATTTCAAAACAAACTATTTAAAAATGGATAGCACACTGCATCCATTTCTGCTACAAGCACCATGGGAAACCAAACCCCTAAGTAGGTCACAACCCATTCCACTAGGGCAACATCTACCTCTACAGCATTTCTCAGGGGAGTCCCTACCAGGGACATCCTGGAGGCTGCTACCTGGAGTTCTGTACACACCTTCACCAAGAATTATCACCTGCCTATCTTTTCCAAATCCCGGGCAGGATTTGCTACAGCAGTCTTGCAAGGCATACTAGCCAGCCCTAACTCTTCTTGACTGCCTCCACCCTTCTTCAGCTTTGGGAATCAACCCAAGTGTGATGACTGCAGCAGTGAAACAAGAAGAACATAGTACAGTTGTGTACACTTACCATAACTGTAGATGCTCGAGTGTATTCACTGTTGCAGTCCTGGTTCCCCTCCCTCCAGCACCCTGGCTTTCTCTCTCTCTCTCCTATCTATGGCTATTACTAACCCCTTCTGGGGTTTTGGTATTGGTATTGGTATTTACTTTTTACAGGTGGTGTTTTCCCCACCATAACCTAGCTCCCTATTTGGGGGGCTCCTGACATTTGGGGCTAGAAAAACTGATGTAATGCCGTCGGCTGCCTGTTTTTATAACCCTGACGACCTGACATCAGTCCTGAACAGACAGCATCCGACACAGAAATACTAAGTCTCTGGTATTCGAGCTGACTGAGGGCTACCTGCAGGCAGATAACCCAAGTTTGATGACTGCAACAGTGAATACACTTGAACATCTACATTTATGGTAAGTGTACACAACTGTACTTTATCTCACCACCTGGGCATCATGGTCAACTACACGAAATCACAACTTACACCTATGCAGACTTTGGAGTTCATAGGTGCTTGTCTAGACATGATCAACCAGATAGCTTTGCTATCTCTAACAAGAGTGCATACCCTCAGACTACAGGTCATGGAAGTGATCTCCCACTCTTATCCTCCAGCAAAGTTAGAGTTAACAGTTTTTGGATTGATGCAGCAGCAATAACTTTAGTCCCATTAGCCAGATTTCATATGTGTGTCCTGCAGTGATCTATAATAAAACATCCCTTGAGCACTCCAGTCCCTTGAGCACTCCAAGGTTTGCAAGTAATATCTTTTTTGGTGGATTCATTCAGAAAAATGTTTGTCAAGACCATCCCCTTTGTTCTCCAACAGCCAGCAGCCACAGACAACATGAACATGGATGCCTCCCAAATTGGATGGGGGCATTTCTTGGGAAGGGTAGTCCAAGGTACCTGGTCTCCATAAGAGGCCAATTTGCACATCAGTGTCCTGGAAATGAGAGCAGTCCCACTAGTGCTGCAGGCTTTTCAAAATGTTCTTTCCTCATTGCAATACAAACAGACAACATGTTTATAGTCTGGTACATCAGAAAACGGGGGGAAGCAAATCTTACCTGTTGTGTCAAGAGGCAATGAGAGTGTGGCAATGGGTAATCTCTTCTGGTCATTTTCTTATGGCAACACACATACTGGGGAAAATCAACGTGTTTGCAGACAAACTAAGGAGGTCCATTTTGATGCATCACAACTGGTCTCCTAATCAAAGAGTGGAGGAAAGGATCTTCTGTCAATGGGCCAGCCATGGTGTGATCTTTTTGCTTCTCCCCTCAACAGCAAGTGCAGTAGGTTCTTTGCCCTTGTCCTTCCACAGGGGGAGTCACCGAGAGATGCACTTTTTCACAATTGGCTCTCTGGTCTCCTTAATGCTTACTCTCCATTAACCCTAATCCCCAAATATCTACAGAAAGCAACCTGGTCAAAAAGCACAGTCATCCTCATTGCACCTTTTTGGCCTCATCAGGTTTGATTTCCTTTCCTGTGACCTCATCTTCTGTATCCACCTATGATACTAGAGCCAAGTACAGTTCTTCTCTCTTATCTGGCAGGGATGAAACACCAGGAAATCAATGGTTTCAAGTTGACTGTATGGTTTCTCTAGTTCCAGTGATGGCTACACAGTTCATGCTTTCCTCCCAAGTCTGTCATATTCGTTTATCCTCAGAAGCTTTCTACTAGGAAAATTTAAAAAAGTAAATGGAAAATATTTTCAGTGTGCACCCTTCAGAGAGACCTGGATCTCTTCAATGCTCCTGTGTCAGCAGTTCTTGATTTTCTGGCTTCCATTTGTAACAACAGGGAGAGTTCAACTATTAAAGTTCTATACATGTCCATTTCTAATTTTCACTAAAGTCAAATCAAATGAAATTACTGCCTTGCACCAAAGTCTCACCGCCAACAAAAGCCAAATGCAACTAGTAAAAGTATATAGCAGGAGACCCCAAGCCGAGACTTACTAATACAATATTTATTAAAACAATAAAATCATATAAAAGTGCACCATAAGCACTTTCAAGCAAAAATGCCCTTCATCAGTGCACTTATGGTGCACTTTTATATGATTTTATTGTTTTAATAAATATTGTATTAGTAAGTCTCAGCTTGGTGTCTCCTGCTATATACTTTTACTAATTTTTACTAAGGTGAGAATCATTTTCTTTGGCTTCTTTTAATTTGTGCAGGGCCTTTCTTAAGGGTACCTTTTTACTCAGGCCACCAGTAAAAGATCCTACCCCACCTTGGGATTTGACTATTCTATTGCAAGCTCTTACCCAACCTCCATTTGAACCTTCATCTAAGATTGACTTTAAATTCCTGTCCTGGAAAACAATTTTTTGGTCACTATCACTTCTGCTAGATGAGTATCTTAACTCCAAGCCCTCTTCACAAGATCTCCATGCTTGACCTTCCATAAGGTAGGGTTTCGTTATGCATGAACCCATCTTTTTTTATCTAAGGTGGTTTCTGAATCCAACATAAATCAAGTCATCAATTTACCTGTGTTATTTCTGGAATTCTCAAATTCAAATATATGCTGCATCTTTCGGATGTACACCAGCTTATTTTATTTTATCTGCATAAAATCCAAAATTTCTGGAAAACTGTCCATTTATTTGTATCCTTCTCCAAGAACAAATTGGATAAAGCAGTGTCTAAAGTGATCCTGAATAAATAGTTGACTGATTGTATATCCTTTGTTTGTAAAGAAAGAGGTTTATCTTTACCTAATTCCCCAAAGCACATTCCACGAGGTCCCCAGCCACTTCATCTGCTTTTTGGTCAGGACTGTCTATAGATGATATTTGTGCAGCTGCCAGTTGGTTAAATGCTCATAACTTTATTGCTCATAACAAGTTAGAGATACTATCCAGAAATAGGGCAGCATTTGGTTTTGCTGTATTCCAGAAGGTACATCTAGCTGAGGACTCTGTCCCATTAGTTGAGCAATGAATGAAAATGACAACATCGGGTAGAAAAGTTATGTACTCATCATAAAGATGCATCTTTGTTGTCCATTTTCATTCTTCCTCAACTTCAAACCCTCTAATCCCCTTTTCTCCTTTCCTAGCAAGACCTAAGGGATGTTCCTTTGGGAACCCACCTGTTCCAAGTTTGGGCTCAAGCATTTCTGTATGCCTTTGCATTGTCTTTTCATAATGATATAATGTCATGTATATGTTAGTGTTGGGACAATAAACTCAGTCTGAGGTATGCCAGGATGGTGGGGCATTATGGATAAAGGGAGGCACTCATGATTCTGGTAAGCGTGGGTGAGCCTGATCCATGGTCAGATCTGAGATCCCTCAGTTAAGGAAGAATGAAAATGGACAATACAGATGCATTGTTAAGTTGAGAACATAACTGCTGTTTATACTGATTTGCTCACCTATTATTTCTGATAGAGTACTCTGTAGGGATTTTTTTAAAGCCTGCTAACTCATTGCACTCCCAAAACATATGCTCCCAGTTACCGCTTTCTTCCCCATCACACTTCCAATATTTGTCATCTTGCTGAGGAAAAATTCTTTGGAATCTGCTTGGGTTATAAAAATATCTGTGCAAACACTGCCAAATAAAAATCCTAAATCATCATGACTTTGTTGCGTATCTGGGAGCAATACATATGTCCCCCCATTGTTTCTTTATAAATTACATATCTTATCTAATTTGGCAGTAGAACCAAAATAAAAAAAGATGAACAGCGCCCAAAAATCAAAAATCAGAAACAAAGTCACGTTAGGGCAACAGGAAGCACCAGTGTCACATTCATCAGAGCTGATGAAGTCATTTGATACGGATGAAAATGCAGTGATAACTGTTAAGCGTTAATAAAGTTGTTGTTGCTATGTTATTTTTGAAGTCTTGGATTTTCTTTCAATTTAACATGACTCTGGTGCTTCCTGGTGCCATAATGTGATTTAATTTTGCAGTAGGCTTAGGATTAAGGAGTTGTTTCCTGTGGTACATAATTTTATTCCCTTAGCCTCCATTGCCTAACTTTGTGACTCGGTGCAAGTCACTTAACCAGACACTGCTCCTGGGCTGACTCTAAAAAAGGTTCATGGAGATCAGTGCTGTACCCCATAAAATAAGCAAGCAAGCAAACGAACAAGTAAATAAATCTCTCTTCCCAATCTTTTCTAACCGATTGATTCCTATAGTTAATCTAAAGGTAACATTTATTTATTTATTTTATTTTATTTTACATTTGTTACATTTGCTAGTCCAACTGGATGAATATCCATTTTCAGTAGAGGCCCGGGGGATAAGCTCCAATTGTACAATTTGTTAATACTAACAAACATATAAGCATAACAATGACAAAAATATGAGGAATCTGTGCACATTTTTAACATTATTCCAACCTTGATAAGAAGAAAGAAAGAAAAAAGATAAAGAGAAAAAAGATGAACTAGGAGTTATAATATTATAAACAAAAAAGAACCTTGTTCATATGTTGAGAGGAAAAAATAGCAGCAAAAATAGACTTTGAAGAAATCTAATTTTCTAATAAATTCGAAGGACTATATTTATTAAGGAATTTCACCGACAAAGAAGTCTGATGTTGAAAAATAAAGGAAGAAAGAGGGTTTAACATAATTGCCTAAGGCAGAAGTTAGTCAGGATTACAACTAGGGCAAAGCCAGTGTTTTTTTAGGTATATTTTAAGTTTTGGTTTGAAGTTAGTGAGGAAATAGAGGTGAGATCAGGAGGAAGAAGATGTACCTAAGAAATTACACCTGCTCTCTAGCATGAAACATAATTGTAAATTATTCTTCTTTTCTATAGTGTATCTGTATCTAAACTTTGTAACATGGAGCTTTTCTCCCCGGGCCACCACTGAAAACGGGCTCCCTGAGCCTAGTGGACATCCCCGGTCATCAAACTGGAAATAAATAAATAAATATGCCCTATTTAAACAACAGCTTTTGTTCTAGATTCATTTAAAAACTCTACCAGTCATGCTGTTTCACTTGGAATTCCTCTATCCCTTTCTCTTTGCCTGTACTCTGATATCTATCCTTGATATGGATGGCAGTCTCTAGCTTGTAGTCCAAATATATTCTTGGTCTCTTTCAGTTCTGTTACCTTTCCCTTTCTAATTATTTGTCCCAATACCTTTGTTCCTTTGCCAGTTTTTTCAAGTAAATTCCAACCTCCTCTTACCTATTCTCTTCCCAAAATTGCAGTCTTCCCTATTGGCAGACTCTCCTTTTTTCATTCCCATGTTGGCTTAGTTCTTAGAATACTTTCTGGTACTTTATGAATACAATATTCTATCTGATGTTGTCAATCTTCATTTAATCCTTTACAGTTGGGTTCATTTCCAATATCAGAACTGACTTAGCCTTTACTACAGCCCATGAGAACCAAACAACCCTCGAGCTTAAGTCCTACCCAGAATGCTCCTTTCCAAATTACCTCAGATCTTGTTTAAAACTTCCTGTGACAGATGCGTCACCAACAGCTCTTGAGTTAAATGAACTTTTTCATATTTTTTTTGTGCTTAGGTCTTGCGTTTTAATACTTTTTCTCTTTCTATTAATATATTTTTCTGTTGTCTCTTCTTATAGCCTACCCATTTCTCTTACACCTCCTTTCTTTAACTCTTCTGTGTTTTCTTTTGACTACCATTGTTGGTAATTTTTCTTTCTGTATCTTAGGGTTTTCTTCCTTGGGCCATCATTGGTAGTCTTTCTTCTCTACCATAGTTGGTAGCCTATCTTTATTTCCTTTCTTATCCTTTAACAAAAAAGTGTCTAACAACCTTTGTTTCTTCTATCTGTTTTCTCTCCAAGTGCATAGTGTGTGCCTGTGTGTATGGTGTGTTTTGTGCTGTGCACCATGACTGATAAAAGCAAAGGCACTTTGGGCTTTAAGAAATGCCTCAAATGTGCTCAAAAACAGCCCAGTTCTGATGGGCACTGTCTCTGTGTTTACCTCCTGGGGCAGTGCACTTACAGGAAGATTGATCTATCTGCCACAGCTTTAGTCACTGGGCCCTGGTTGAAAGAAAAAATAAATAAATTTTGAAAGGTATGTTAAAGTCTGCCTTTGAAGAGGCCATCTCTGGTCATGACACAAAAAAGCAAAATGGATGTTTCATCCCATTCTTCATCTTCTTCTTCTTAGAAGGCTGACAAGTTCAAGAAAAGGAGTCAATCGGTGCCAGCTTCTCCCTCAGTCCCGATGACTAAAAAGTTTAAACCGTCTGTTCCTTCTGCTGCTGCAGATCCTGTATGGGCATTACAAGATTCTTCAGTGCTGACCTCCTTGACACTGACGTTTCTTCTTCACTGGTGCCAATATTGTTGGCACAGACTCAAGGCCAGATCATAGAACTGATAGTCATGGTGCCGTCTGTTTCTGCAGTGTCCATGTCTTTAGCGCCTGCTGAATGTGTGAAATTTTCAATCTTAGAATGTACTAGGGCCAGATACTCCCCATCCATTGACCCCTTTGCAGGTCAGTTACCTATCCCCTTTTTAAAATGAACAAGATCCCATTCTACCCAGCCTATTTATCCCACCAAGACCCTGACTGAATTGGATGTGTTGTGATTGGTAGATCAGATCCTTACGGTGAGGATGTTTTCAACTATGTCCTTGGTTCCAGCTCCTTTTGGTGCTGGAACCTTTCCTTCTTCGATTCTAGCTAGTCTTCCTTCTCTGACTTCCGTTGATGACTTGGAGATCCTGGCTGTAACTTTCCCAATGCCAACTATTTTGATTCCGGCTAGGTCCTTATCTCTGGTACCGATCCCTACCCTGGGATCTTCGGCCTTTTCTGAGGCAGAGACCTGTTTGGGACATGGCTACACTGTCGGCTCCAGGGGGCAGGACTCAACTCCAGTTTTTCCGGAGCCATTCCTTCACCTTTGGGGCTTTGGTACACATTAGCTCAACCCCAGCTTCAGCCTCAGGAGCAGTTTCTTCAGAGCAGGGAAACTACAGTTCTGAAGAGGTCTTTCTTGTTTCTGGGCTCCCTTCCTTCTTCAAGGGGGCCAGCTTTGCAGGCCATGGAGGGGGCTCTGTCCACTGTGGGCATTTAGTAGACCCAACTACTGGTAGAAACCAATTCCAACACCTGGACAGCGAGTACCAAAACTGCAGGGATCATCTATACAGGTTTTGTCTTCTTCTGACACCTCCCCAGATTGTCTTACTGAGGAGGTTCCTCAGAAGAGGACATATAACAGGAAACACTTAGATTCCCTAGAGGAATCCATCACAGAGGACACTGATTATGATAAAGGGGTGTATTCCCCATGGTCATCCCTGGAAGATATCCCCTTTGGAGACATCCTTGAGATCCTTATGCAGAGGGGTGGCTGGATGTCCCAAAAGCCCTCTTTTGAGGAATCAGTGTAGCTGCAGGCCTTCAGTGCTTGATCATCTACCTCTTGGGTTACTCCACCCGCTGACAGTCTCATTAAGTTGATCTCGCAGTGGGCATGGAAGGCTCCTGATACCATAGAACCCATCCCCAAGAGACCAGACAGAATTCTTACTGCACCTGAGGATCATCACTTTAGGGCAAAAGGATTTCTGATAGATGCCACTGTGGTAGCATTGGCCACAGAAAAGGAATTGGCAAAGGAAAGTTCCATTATCCATCCTCCCAGTAGAGAGTCTCAGGTGATAGGTTTGGAAAGTTGGTTTACACTTCATCAACCTTTGCATTACAGTCTTTGAACTTTATGGCACATTTCACCAGGCTCCAAAAGGATCTGATTAAGGAGTTATCAGATAATCAGATACCCTGGCAGGAGCCATATTTGACAAAGTCCAAGATAAAGTTGCTTCTTAATTGGCCACCCTAGAGTCCATTTCAAATTCATCCATGAGGCTCATAGCACATGCAGCCAAAGGGATTACTAGACTATTGGGATCGGGTGTAGCCATAAGGAGATACACCTGGATGCACTTGTGCGAATCTGCAGAACCATTCAAGTCTTCATTCATCAATGCCCCCTTTGACGTATCATCCCTTTTTGGCCCTAAAGTTAATAAAACATTGTCCAAGTGTGAAAAGGATAGAAAGACCCTTTCTGCAGTGGGGCATACATTTTTCTACTCCTCAACGGCCCTTTTTGTGGAACCAGAGGAGAGGGAAAATGTGTTTCAAAAAGTCCCAAGGGCCTTTCCAGGACACATGTGGCAGTGCCTCACACAGAGGCAGAGGGGGGAGCTTTAATGGAAGACGCCCTCCACATGGCAGAGGTGGCCCACAAAATCAGGGTTCCAGGATACCTTTCCTGGTAAACCCTATCAGCGCTCCTGAAAGGAGTCCCAATTGCCTTCCTCTGGAGGCAGTCGGGGGGCATTTATCCGTGCACCAACACGCCTGGTTTCAAATAACTTTGGATGTTTGAGTGCAGAGGATTATAACCAGAGGCTACACCATACTGTTCCTTTTAACTCCCCACAACTGCAAGAAAATTCCCCGACATTCCACCCAGTCAGTGGGAACCAGCAGTATTAAAAATAAAAAAAACTGTTAGAAAAAAAGAGTCATCCAAGAGGTCCCACCAGACCAGATAGAATCTGGAGTTTATTCAAAATTCTTTTAGGTGCCAAAAAAGACTGGGGACTGGATACCAATTTGGGATCTAAGTGTTTTGAACAAATCTGTTCGACAGACAAAATTTTGAATGGTCACAGTTCAGTCTATTCTCCCGCTTTTTGGGAAAGATGATTGGATGTGCTTGATAGATCTCCAAGATGCTTATTACCACATAAAAATGAACAAATGCTCCAGGAGATTTCTCTGCTTTCAGCTGAGAGCTAATCATTACCAGTTCAGAGCTTTGGCCTTTCGTCTTACCACAGCCCCCAGGGTGTTCACCAAATGCATGGCAGTAGTAGCAGCTCACTTGAGAATGCAAGGATTCTGGGTGTTTCTATAAGTAGACAACTGGCTTATTGCCGCTTCCACCAGGCATCTTCTAGAACAAGCAAAATACTACATTCTCCAGACCTGTGCCAACCGGGGACTACTGTAAATTATGAGAAATCACATTTGAATCCGACTCAGACTTTAGAGTTCATAGGAGCAGTTCTAAATAATAATACTTGCATAGCTTCCCTACCTTATCTAAGATTGCAAATGATCAAGGACTAGGTGCAAAACATTGTGAGAACCAAGACAGTAGCCACACGACTAGTCCTACAAGCCTTAGGTTCAGTGGTGGCGACCATATTGTTAGTTCCCCTAGCGAGGTTTCACATGAGAATTCTACAGTGTCTTGTAGCATCTCGGTGGTTTATAATGTATCAAGCAATGTCAGATCATATTTTCATTACCAACTGTTGCAAGAAAGTCTTAGCTAGATGGATTCACTCAGAGGAAATTCTCTTGGGCCACCCCTTTGTCCCAAGTCAGTTCCAGGCCACAGTGACCATGGATGCCTCCCAGATGGGGTGGGGGGCAGTATCTTGTCAAGACTGTCCAAGGCACTTGGTCCCACATGGGAGGCCAACTTCCATATCAATGTTCTGGAGCTGAGAGCAGTGCTTTTAGCATTGCAGGCCTTTCAAACTGCTCTCCCCTTGGGAATGATTGTGATTCAAACAGACAATATGTAAGTAGTTTGGTACATCAACAAGCAGGGATGAACCAAGTTTTACCCCCTTTGTTGATAAGCTTTCAGACTCTGGCAGTGATGATCTCTTCCAACCACTTTCTAATTGCAATGTGTATTCTGGGGATTTCCAATCTGGTCGCAGACAAACTGAGCAGATGCATTCTTCTGCCTCACGAGTGGTCTCTCAATCCCAAAGTAGCAGAAAAGACTTTTCGTCACTGGGGCCAGCCTTGTTGCCACCTATTTGCATCTCCCATGAAGAACAAGTGCAGCAGTTAATTCACCCTAGTCCCTCCACTGGGGGAGGCCCCGATGGATGCTGAGATGCACAATTGGTGCTCCAGACTCTTGTATGCCTTTCCCCTAATCCCTTTAATTCCTCCATTTCTAAAGAAAGTGATCAGGTTGAAGAGCAAGATAATCCCCATTGCCCCATTCTGGCCTCTGCAGATTTCTTTCCCCTTTCTTTGGCCTTATCTAATTCAGTGGCCGTGGATTCTGGATCCAGATCTCCTATCCCATCCAGAGGGATTACTTTGCCCAAACCTTTAAAATCTGAAGCTCACAGCTTGGCTTCTCCAGTTCCATTGATTGTCAGGTGTAATCATCTATATTCTTCCCCAGTTCTTAGGATTCTTTTAGCTTCCAGTAAGCCTTCTACCAGAAAACTCTGTAAAAGTAAATGGAAAAGATTTTCCTTCTGGGCTTGAAATAATAACATTGACCTCTTTTCTTCTTCTATCACTTTTTGAAGCAGGAGCCTCTTCCTCTACTATCAGAGTTTTTTTGAACACTATCAGAGTTCATAATGGGTTCAAAAAATATTCATTAATTTCTTACAAACTTTGAAAACCATTGTTAAAATCAACCTTGATGTTAAGACCGCCATATAAGGAACTGTTTGCACCTTGAGACCCAAACTTAGTGGTGCAAATGATAGTGCATCCTCCATTTGAGCCTGCTGCTAACTGCGACCTGAAATTCTTATCTTGGAAAATTATTTTTCTGATATCAATTACTTCTGACAGAAGAATCTCAGAAATTCAAGCCTTATCTTGTAAACCACTTTTTTGCTATTTCACAAAGACAGGGTTTCCTTGAGAATGAACCCTTCCTTTTGACCAAAGGTGGTGTCAGAAATGAATATCAGTTAGATTATCAATTTACCAGTATTCTTTCCCAATTTCTCAAACAAAGGTGAATACTTTACATAAAAAGTTACAAAGCATCAATCCTCATTTATACCCACACCCATTTCAAATCCACCAATAAAAACACATTACATGATTGAAAATTCTATACTCTAAAAAAATATAATTTAATATAACAATTCCTTAATATAATACAAAATAAACTTCTCTAATTTAATTAATGCACTATAAATATTTCTCTATAACAACCAATCAATACTATTAATAAAATATGTTAAAATTTATAAAACTTGAACTTATACTTCTATGTATGTAAATAAAATAACATATCATTCTATACTTAGTAGAGCGCCCTCAGGTGGTAATATTAATAACATATCTTAAAAAAAAAATAACTGATGAACTAAAATACTATTATAACTTATTATATTAAATTTGAAAACATATTGTTTATACATTTTAATTACAGCTTTGCTGCCCTTAATTTAAGAACTGCATCATTTAAGCCAGGGAATCTACTGGCCTCTAAATAAATATGCCAGTATAGTTCCCTGTATTCGATTTTTGTTTCCCACAGAAAAGGAGGAGAAAAGGATGAAGATTCATTCTGTGCAGCATTTATCACAGATTACAGTGGTGACTCTAAAACTATTTGTAAAGTTATTGAACAGGAATGGATCAAGTTTAGTAAAATGACAGATTTAAAACTGAAATTTGATACACCCCTTGTGTGTTTATAGGAGAGGGTTTAATATAAAAGCTATATTAGAAAGTCAACATCAAAACAAAAGAACCACAAATAAATGTAGAATGGGAACTTTTAAGTGTGGCAGATGTACCCAGTGTCCCTATATATATAATAAGGACTCCATTAATTTAACCTCTAGAAATAAGACTATTACAGCAAAACAATATAGTAACTGTGAAAGTATGGGCGTAATATATTTAGCTTTATGTTTGTGTCAAGCATTTTACATAGGTAAAACAGAGAGAAAATTAAAGAGAAGAATATATGAGCATTTAAATGCTATGTGTACACAAAACACTAATAACGCCTTATATAAACACAGTGCACAATGTGACATTGTGAATTATAAGTTTTTTGTACTTGAAGAAATTCCCAAAGATGTGAGGGGCGGAATGTGGGAAACAAAAATCGAATACAGTTATTTATTTTTATTTATTTATTTTACATTTGTTAACCGGGATAGTCCGACTGGATATATGTCCATTTTCAGCGGAGGCCCAGGGAGAAAAGCTCCAACAACAAAAAAAAAACAAAGTATCATTTTATAACAGAAAAATTTGGGTAGCATGAAAAAAAGTTACTTAAGAACATTGAGACACACATATATATTTTTTTTAACATGGAGTCAAAAAAGTTGTCATTTCTAATAGTGTCATTAAAATTCATTAGATAACATCGGAAGTAAGTAAGTGTGAAAGTTGTAGTTACCAAAAGGTGACATTTGCGGATTGTACAGGGAACTATACTGGCAAATTTATTTAGAGGCTAGTAGATTTTCTGGATTAAATGATGCAGTTTCCCTAGCCACAGTTCTTAAATTAAGGGCAGCTAGGCTTTAATTAAAATGTATAAACAATATGTTTTCAAATTTAATATAATAAGTTATAATAGTATTTTAGTTCATCGGTTATTTTTTTTTAAGATATGTTATTAATATTACCACCTGAGGACGCTCTGCTAAGTAGAGAATGATATGTTATTTTATCAGTTTTTCATTCCAAGGCTTCCATGGATGATATTTGTGCAGCAGCGACATGGGCTACCCCACACCACATACCTTTATTACTCATTATAAATTGGATTTGGTCTCTAGGGGAAGAGCATCATTTGGTTCTATGGAATATCCTTCCATGAGTCCTCCCAAGATCTAAGGTAGCTGGGGACAGTTGTCAAGGATTAAACAAAGATTGACAACATCAGATAAAGAAGTTATGTAGTTACCATAACATTCCGTCTGTGTTGTTCATCTTCATTTATCATCGACTCCCCACCCTCCATTCTCCTTTCCATTCTGGCCTTGATCTGAAGTAATTTGGAAAGGAGCATTCTGGGTAGGACTCGAGGGTTCTTTGGTTCTTGTGGGCTGTAGTAATGGCTAAGTCGGTTCTGATATTGAAACCAAACTCAATTGTCAAGGATAAATGAAGATGGACAACACAGATGGAATGTTATAAGTACATACCTTCTTTATAGGACTGCTGTTCTTTTCAAGGATCTGCATCCAAAATCCCACTCTCTCCTTATTTCTTGAATTTTCCCCCCTATTTCATCATCATCCCTTTCCACTTTGAACTGTAACTTGTGTTGTGTATAAGAGCTCTAAAATATCCTTCAAATCCTGTAATCTTAAACCACCTTGTTTTATTAAGATGAAAAAATAGAAAACAAGTACCGAACCAACACGGCTGGGCAAAAATCTCTGTTTATTTAATCTTCAATCAGACCATAAATCTAAAGTATCTTCCTGCTACAATAAAATATTAAAGTTCGCCACCGGATCCAAATCCTCAACTCACCGCAGCAACTCACTCCATTCACTCAATTGGTTGGAACTCCTTAACTATTTGATATTTATTCAGCTAACAACAGCACATAAGCTCGTATTTAAACCCTCTAACTGCCCCTCCCTTTCTTCTACCCTAAAAATGCATCAACGTCACAGAACTCTCAAATCCAATAATCAAAATCTCCTAGAACTTTACAAACCCAAACATACCCCAGGACAACTTTTACTATCTTTCTCCCTTGCCTGGTCATGGAATTCACTTCCCCTCACATCAAAACTACCCATAGTCTCTCTAACTTTAAAATTTTACTTCACTCTCATCTCTCCTCCCTCTGGGAATGCTCCTGCTCTCACCCCTCCTGATACATCTACCCTTTCACTACCCTCTATATATAAGTTATCCCTAGGCCTCCTCCTATTTCAAAAACATCCTAATAACCTCTTCTTGATCCGATTTTTTTCTCTACTTTTTTTCTCAAGAATGTCTCTCTCTCTCTCTCTCTCTATAAATGTCCTCTTCTTGATCCAAACTTTGTTTCTTTACTTTTTTCTTAAATATGCCTCTCTCTCTCTCTATAGATTTCCTCATAGCTTTTTGGTTACTGAATTGCATAATTCAAAATATGTTTTTCTTTTATGAACTACTTAAAATGTTTTGTTTCTTTATTATTGTAAACATTGTAGTTATGAATTTTACAATATATTTTTGTAAATATGGAATTATGGAGCTTTTCTCCCCGGGCCTCCACTGAAAACGGATTCTTCTAGGCACAATGGACTTTCCCGGTTAACAAACTACAAATAAAAATAAATAATTTAACAAAGTAAAAAGTAATAAAACTGAGCACTTTTGCAATAACACTATCACTTCTTCAGACTAAAAACAAGTAAACAAGCATGACTCAGAACACACAAGTTCTTTGTACTCCAGGTTTTGGATATTAGTATTAGAGGGGGTGATACATCTAATAAAACAGAAAGTGCTGAACAGAATTGGATCTTGCTCTTGAATGCAGAGAAACTGCCTGGTTTAAACGGCATTTCCAGCCTTAAACCATTCTTGAAAACATGCCCGCTTAAACATTAATGTTGTTTTTAAACTTTGTTTTTAGTATTTAGAACAACTGCTGAATTGCTTGTGTGTGTACCTTTTAGTTAATTCATGAGATCTGCATATGACAGTTGATTGGTTTTACTTTCTTTTTAAACTCATGTCTTTTTACTTCTTTTTTAGTCTGAAGAAGCGATAGTGTTATCGCAAAAGAGCTCACTTTTATTACTTTTTACTTTGTTAAATAAACAGAGGTTTTTGCCCAGCCATGTTAGTTCTGTACTTGTTTTCTGTTTTAAGTTTGCACAGTTTTCCTGTACCGTACCTCTCACCTTTCCTGTGTATTTTTGTTTTTTGTGGATACACCTTGTTTTATTGGAAGGATCAACTTACTCCACTTGACTCTTGCCCTCTTCCCTTCCCAAATAAGTTCCTTCAACTCTTCATTAATTACTGTATACAACTCCCACTCTGGTTGAAAAAAATATGCCTGACCTGTTTATAAAAGTAAAGTAACTAAAAACATTTTTACTGCTTGCATCTTGCTATCCATATCAATAGACAAGAGCTTCCAGTTTCTCAGTTTTTATACTATCTTTTGTTTAGTCACTTCCCATATATCAATAGCTGGCAAAAGAGAATCCTTTTAAATTATACTAATGGATAATTATCCTTGAAGGTGGATCAGGACTCTCCAATGCCACAATCCCTTGGAAGAGGATTGGTGAAGCAAGGACTGCCCTTAGCAGGCGGTTTCACCATTAAGAGGCAAATCTGGTAGCCCTCATTGCAGGTTGGTGCAACATACAGTTTGGAAATGGGCGTGGATAGGAACATTTTTGAAATGCTGCAGAAGGTACTCGCAAGTGCACCATTGTTAAAATACTGTAAAGAGAATAAGTCTCCTGTGTTGCAAATACATGCCTGTCAAAATTATATGAACTGTGGTGGTACAAGAGAATGCACTAATTATTATTATCTGAATGAAATGCAGGCCAGGAAATAAACTACATGGAGCAGGTGTGTTGAGTAGAGTGTATTTACCAGAGATGTAATGAGAGTTGCTGCAAAAATTTGTAGTTATCTATGACAGGAAAAAGTGAAGGAATTTCAGAACTGTACTAACAGTGACTTAAAATTGCGGTTACTGAAATATATTATGGTAAGAGGATAGTCTGAGCAAAAATAATCACCAAGGAAAGAAATTAATTTCTTCACTAGAGAAAAAAAAGTTGTGTCCAGGAATTTTGATGTTCAAAGCTCACAAAATATATGTATATTATAGGTAGTTCTGCAGTATAAATGTTCATCATTCACATTGTCTCAGTGGTATATGGGTTCGGTGCCTGCACAAACCCACACTGGCAGGTTTCCAGAGGTCAGAATTCCCTCCTCTGTCTCCCTGTGATAGGGATCAGCTAAGCCCATCCCATCAGGGGAAGCCTAACCACTGTCGCAGGCAGTTAGTTGTTCAGTCTTTCAGTGCCACCTGTAGAACTTCCCCAGAAAACCTAAACAAGTGTGTCTTCAGAAGAGAAATTCTATAGATTTCCACCTGCAGTTTGTTGTTCTGCCCAGGGGAGAGAGAGAGTTTCCAACTGTGAGCATTACACAAGATTTAATAGTAAAATTCTGGAGTGGAGGACCAGAAACCTCAAGACCTTCCTCAGGCACACACACAAAAAAGATAAGTCTAAAGTCTAAACAGGCAGAGAGCAGGAGGTCTGTGAGACTTCATCAGTCCTGCAGAAGCCTGATGGATATGATGCTAAAGAGGTGTTAGGTTTTTCATCCCGCTGCCCAACAGCCTTTCTGCATCCCCACCTGCCTTCAGAGACAGATTATAGCTGCTGTTTAATATTTAGGCCTCAGGTGAAGCATCTGAGACTTCCTTGCCAGGTGCAGGTTTCCAAATTACTGTCAAGGATGAATACCCTTCTCAGTTTTTGATTATGCCATCTGTTAAAGAAACTTTTAGAAGACACAACTGCTACAAAACTTTCTGTTTTTCTTAACTGTTTTTCTTACAGGACTTGCTATTTAAGGAAGAGGTATCCAGCTTCCTGACCACGGATTTGCCAAGGAGTATGTAACATATTCATGACAATATCTCCCCAAAGCTAAAACATCAGCTTCAGAAATGTCAACATGTAGAAGTAAAATGAAAACCAAAATTGCATGATTGCAGTGTAGTACAGAATTGACCTTTCCCCCTCTACTAAAGTGCAGTTCCAAAGTTAGTATATATAATTTGCAGAAGTTGGTGGGGGGCACAGTGGCATATGCCTCTCTGCAAAAAACAAACAAAAAGTTTATTTTCAACTGTTTGGATTTCAGTGTTGGGGAACTTGACAGACAAAATGTTTGATAAAATAACATGAATTCCTGTGTGGTTATGTATGAAAGGATAAGGGCACAGGCAGTCTTTGTCCAGTGGAACAGCTCCTCCACTGAAGAGACTCTACTTTTTGTGAAGACTAGGACTCAAACTTAGATGGAGGATTTAGTTTATTTGATGCTAATCCTGTCTTTTCATAGGTTTATAGGTTGGTACTAGGCTATCAGCCCTATGGCCTATACAAGCCTAGCCATAACAATTCCCTGGCTATTTCTTCCCACACTATTTACTTCCCTGGACCCCTGTCTAGCAGGGCGACTGACGTGATCCCCGGGGTGAATTTCCTTTCTCCCATCCAGTCGTCAAGGTTCCTTTTGAAGAGGGCCAAAGAGGCACTCTGCTTGACATGTATGGGCAATCTATTCCAGAGTCTGGGGAGTCTCTGGGTCAGGAACCTATCCCTCCAGCATGTTTTGTCTATTACAGTGTAAATGGTAAAGTGACCTCCTTGTGTGCTCACCTCCGCAGAAAATTTCATCTGTAGAGATGTTGAATTTATAGGTAGAGGATTATAAGTGGAGGAGCAAAAAGGTGTCTAATTTTAACAAAAGGAACTAGGTCATCTTGGGGCTTTAGCTACTCAAGCTCAGAGCAATATTTCCAGTATTCTAAGAATGCTGAGACTTTTTGAAACATTCTTCTTAGAGCCAGATTCACATCATGTAGCTGATAAGATCTTTTACAACCCTTTCACTTGTTACACAAAAATCTTCTGTTGAACCAACCAGTAGTGTCAATGGATGTTAAGAGAGGCTCAAATCTTTCTGCATGACTCAGAATGCCGAATAGTTCTGGATAGATGTTAGGATTAGGGAGAAAGAGTATGCTTCTGTAGCCAGCTTTCAGAACAATCAATGTTCAGACCCATATCATTGTTTGCCAATGGGGCATTCTCAGGATGATTGGTTTAATTTCTCCAACTCTTTTGGGTTTATAATACCATAATGGAAGTGGGCCCATTCCTAAGTCAAAGTATGACTAAAATGTGAGACTAATATTTTAATCTTTGATGCGAGCATCTGCAGTGTGCCCAGAATTGACTCCTGCAGTTTGTATGGATTTACAAGTATCGGTAACATATCTAAATAAGACTTTAAATAATTTTTTTTTATGAGACCCATTGCTCCTACTACTATTGGAACTGTCTGGGTATCCTTCTTCCATATTGCTCTTGTTTCTGCCTGAAAATCCTGGTATTTTATGACTATGTGTCTCTCTTTATGTAAGAACTGTAATTATTATGTGTAGCTGTTTCAATGATCAGTGCTACTTTTGTCTTCTTTTCATGTTCTGCTACATCTGGCTTTCTTGCATCTGTTCTTTCAACTGTTGGTAATGGGTGATCCTATATAAGATAGACTTCATCACTCTGTAATGCTTTGTGGCTCATGTTTCCAGTGCTTCTCAGCTACTTCAATATTGTAATGTTTACACAATCCCCAATGCAACAGTCTTGCCACATTATTATACCATTCAGTATTCAAGCCCTCTGCCATTAGTATATCACACTCACCAATAAGATGTGTGACTTTTTCCAGTTCTGTTTTACAGAACCTGCATGTGACTGTTTCCCCCACATGTTCAATGGAGTTTGTCAACCAACGTGCATGTAGTCCGCTGTTCTGGGCCGCCAATATTAACCTTTCATCTTTGGTTTATATTCACCTCTCCTTAACAACTCCTGTGTTAGATCCTGATCAACATGTGGATGCTCCATGGGTTTCTGTACTTACAACTATATTTATGCCTTTTCCACATTTCTTGCCTTCTCATCTAATCCTTTTCCCTATATTCTTTCTTTTGTTTTTGGCACATTCAGTTGCTGCCTGATTTTTGGTTTCCATTCTCACTTAACACAGATATGATTCTGCTAAACTAAGCAAGGAGGTCATTTTAGACTTGTTCTCTTCATGTTTCAAAACTTTCTCTATGTTTGGATCTGATGAAGTCAGCAAAGATGCATGCAGTCCTACAACTATAGATCTGTACATATAATCAGTTTTGAGGAGGCCCATATTTCCTTCAGAATTATGAGTATATAATCTTGGTATACACGGATTTTTATATATCATTTCATAAGCATGAAGTATTTTTCTTGTTTTCCTGCCCCCAAAACTGTAAGTTAGAACAGGAAGAGCAAGATGCTTTATAGCTTGGACTTTGTTCATAGATGTCAGGGCTGTTTCAGTCTTCTTCTTCTTTCAGCTGCTCCCGTTAGGGGTTGCCACAGCAGATCAACTGTTTCCATTTCTTCCTGTCCTCTGCATCATGCTCTGTCACACCAACCACCTGCATGTCCTCTCTCACCACATCCATAAACCTTATCTTAGGACTTTCTCTTTTCCTGTTACCTGGCAACTTCATCCTTAGCATCTTTTTCCCAATATACTCAGCATCCCTCCTCAGCACATGTCCAAACCAACATAATCTTGCCTCTCTGACTTTGTCTCCAAACCTTCCAACCTGGGCTGACCCTCTAATATACTTATTCCTAATCCTGTCCATCCTTGTCCCACCCAGTGCAAATCTTAACATCTTCAACTCTGCCATGTCAAGCTCTGACTCCTGCCTTTTTGTCTATGCCACTGTCTCCAACCCATATAACATAGCTGGTCTCACTACCCTCTTGTAGACCTTCCCTTTCACTCTTACTGGTACTCGTCTGTCACAAATCACTCCTGACACTCTTCTCCACCCCCTCCATCCTGCCTGTACTCTCCTCTTCACCTCTCTTCCACACTCACCGTTACTCTGAACTGTTGATCCCAAGTATTTAAACTCATCCACCTTCGCCATCTCTACTCCCTGCATCCTCACCATTCCTCTATCCTCCCTCTCATTCACACACATATGTTCTGTCTTAGTCCTGCTGACCTTCATTCCTCTTCTCTCTAGAGCATATCTCCACCTCTCCAGGGTCTCCTCCACCTGTTCCCTACTCTCACTATAGATCACAATGTCATCTGCAAACATCATAGTCCACGGGGACTCCTGTCTGATCTCGTCTGTCAACCTGTCCATCACCATTGCAAATAAGAAAGGGCTCAGATCTGATCTTTGATGTAATCCCACCTCCACCTTAAATGCATCCATCACTCCCACCACAGACCCCACCGCTGTCACACTATCCTCGTACATATCCTGTACCACTCTTACATACTTCTCTGACACTCCCGACTTCCTCATACAATACCACAACTCCTCTCTAGCCACCCTGTCATATGCTTTCTCTAAATCCACAAAGACACAATGCAACTCCTTCTGACCTTCTCTGTACTTCTCCATCAACACTCTCAGAGCAAACATTGCATCTGTAGTGCTCTTTCCCGGCATAAAACCATACTGCTGATCACTAATCATCACCTCCCTTCTTAACCTAGCTTCCACTATTCTTTCCCATAACTTCATGCTGTGTCTGATCAATTTTATCCCTCTGTAGTTACTACAGCTCTGCACATCACCCTTATTCTTAAAAATCAGTACCAAAACACTTTTTCTCCATTCCTCAGGCATCCTGTCACTTTCCAAGATTTCATTAAACAATTTAGTTAAAAACTCCACTGCCATTTCACCTAAACACCTCCATGCTTCCACAGGTATGTCATCTGGACCAACAGCCTTTCCGTTCTTCATCCTCTTCATAGCTATCCTTATTTCCTCCTTGCTAATCCACTGCACTTCATGATTCACTATCCGCACATCATCCAACCTTCTCTCCCCCTCTCATTCTCTTCATTCATCAACCCCACAAAGTACTATTTCCATCTGCTCAACACACTCTCCTTGCTTGTGAGTACGTTTCCCTCATTATCCTTTATCATCCTTACCTGCTGCACATCTTTACTAGCTCAGTCCCTCTGTCTAGCCAGTCAGTACAGGTCCTTTTCTCCCTCCATAGTGTCCAACCTTTTATACAACTCTTCATATGCCTTATCCTTAGCCTTTGCTACCTCTCTCTTTGCCATGCACCTTATCTCCTTATACTCTTGTCTACTTTCTTCATCTCTCTGACAATCCCACGTTTCTTTGCCAACCTCTTTCTCTGTATATTCTCATGTACTTCTTCATTCCACCACCAGGTCTCCTTGTCCTCCTTCCTCTTTCCAGATGTCACACCAAGCACCTTTCTAGCCATCTTTCCTACTAGCTCTGCTGTAGTTACCCAGCTATTCGGTAACTCTTCACTGCCAGCCAGTGCCTGTCTTAACTCTTCCCTGAACATCACCTCACAATTACCCTTTTTCAATTTCCACCATTTGATCCTTGGTGCTGCCCTGACACATCCTACTGTTTTTTATCACCAATGTCATCCTACAAACCACCATCCTATGCTGCCTAACTACACTTTCCCCTGCCACCACTTTACAGTCTCCAATCTCCTTCAGACTGGCCCTTCTACATAAGATATTATCCACCTGTGTGCAGCTTCCTCCACTCTTGTATGTCACCCTATGCTCCTCCCTCGTTAAAATATGTATTCATCACAGCCATGTCCATCCTTTTCGCAAAATCCACTAATATCTGACCTTCTGCATTCCTTTGCTTAACACCATGCCTACCCATCACTTCCGCATCCCCTCTGCTCCCTTCACCAACATGTCCATTGAAATCTGCTCCAATCACCAGTCTCTCACCCTTGGGTCCAGTCATCACCACTTCATCCAACTCACTCCAAAATTTTTCTTTCTCATCCATCACACACTCAACTTGTGGAGCATATGCACTAACATTCATCATTACACCATCAATTTCCAGCTTCATAAACATCACTCTATCCGACACTCTTTATACCTCCAAAACACTCTTAGCATACTGCTCCTTCAGGATAATGCCTACGCCATTTCTCCTCCCATCCACACCATGATAAAACAATTTGAACCCACCTCCGATACACCTAGCCTTGCTCCCCTTCCATATGGTCTCTTGCACACACAATATGCCAACCTTCCTTCAGTCCATCATATCAGCTAGCTCTCTCCCTATACCCGTCATACTGCCAACATTCAAAGTTCCGACCCTCACTATCACAGTCCTAGCCTTTACCTGCCTTTGGGCATGCCTTCCTCCTCTTCTCCTCCTTCGGCCAACAGTAGCCCAATTTCCACCAGCACCCTGTTGGCCAACAGTACTGGTGGCAGTCGTTGTTAACCCGGGCCTCGACTGATCCAGTATGTATAGCTGTACTGTTGTCTGCATGTATGTCAGGGATGTTTCAGTATTAATTTTAGTCGTCTAAAATATTCCTTACTGAGTTTTGTTCACACTTGTTCCTTGTTAGAGTGTGCTCAACAATATACTAAGGTTGAAAGTAATTTTGCTGCAATTATGCAACATAAATAATGTATAAGATAAAGCTTGCTTAAATGTAGAAATAGAGTTTAGTAATATGTAATCAGCATCCATACTAAATTACCATGGCTTGGAAAAGGAATCTGCTGAATGGACATTTTTCCCCTTACAGACTCAAAACAGGATGTATGCAAGAGCAAAAATACAAAATCTGCTTTTAAAGAATGGACACTTTTCCCTTACAGACTCAAAACAGGATGTATGCAAGAGCAAAAATACAAAATCTGCTTTTAAAGAATGGACATTTTTCTCTAACAGACTCAAAACAGGATGTATGCAAGAACAAAAATGCAAAATCTGCTTTTAAAGAACAATGACATGTTATTCTGCATGGAAAAACAGGATGGCACAAGAACAGATGTTTTTTTTATACAAAGATCCAAATAAAATACAGGATGTTCACACTGTCAGAAAAGCTGATCTCTGACAATGTGTTTTCTCAAAAATATGTTTTTCTTCATAAAAAACAGGATATGCTTATCAGCATTGACATAAGAACACATGTTTCTATACACAGATTCAAATAGAATACAGAACAATGTGTTTCCTCAAAAATATGTTTTTCTACATGGACATCAGGACACTGTTACAGGATATTCACACTGTCAGAAAAGCTGGTCTCTTACAAGACATTGTTAAACAAGGAAGTTTAGTATTGTTTCTACAGGATAAGCAATTCTCCAAAATATGTTTATGCATGACTAAAAAGAGTATATAAAGAGCTGTATAAATCCAGCTAGGTTAGGGGTATGGTAGGAACACATTTGGTGTTCTGAGGTAAATGTTATATCTCTCACATCATCTGTACTATATGAGAAGTAAAGTTGGAACAGTACTTTTAAGCTGCAACGTGGTTTCGTTTGATTTATTATAAAAAGTTATTTGTTACTGCTCTTTAAAGTTGATGCTGCAAAGTATATTCTCTCATCAGTGTATATTCTACAAGTTTCTGTATGCAACAGACTGTGAATGCAAATATAATCAGACTTTGAATTTTAGCAGAATCCAGCCAGCAAGACTGAGTGTCATAAGAACACTGCAAATCCATCACCAAGCAGTAAGCAGCTCCATGTAATTTTTTCAATGGCGAGCCAGCCTGCATTTGAACCTACAATCTGCATTCAACCACAGGAGGAGTGATGGTAAGCCCTGCAGAGGGTCACTTCAGTTAAATTGCAGTAACTAACATTTGTACGTATGTGTCAATTCTGAACAGAAGTATTCCAGTTTATGCAGCTTGCAGTAGTACAGTTTTTTAGACGTCTACATCCGGAGTGAGACTGAAGTTCCAGTCGCAGTGCCATAATTTCGTTAAGAAAAGGGGAATATCCACTAGCACAGCAGTCCGCTGCCTGTTGTGCTTTCCCAGCTTCTCAAGTGACTTTGAAAAATTTGCAGCCATCTGCAACAACAGCCTGATCACCTGTTTTCTTGCTCACTGGTAAGACTTTTTTTCTACGTCACATTTTTTTTTAGTATGGATGCTATCAGGCAGAATTCTAGCAAATGTAAGCCAAGTTTTACTCTTAATGTAGCAGAACAACCAGATAAAATATGGAGTAAATTGCAATGTTGGTATACACAACACATTAGTAAGTGTAAAACTTTGTTAGGGCAAGATGACATACCAGCATTATGTAAGTGGATTGTAACATTTGATTGGTATTTGCAACAAAAAAATGAAGTATATCATAATAAATGTTTATTGTGTGATTCAAAGGAAACTGCATTTTGTGTAATATGCCATAAACAAGTATTGCATGATATTGCTAAAAAACTAGACTGTGCAGACAGATCTGTTCATGATAAAGAAATTATTAATAATACACAGTTTTCATTATATCCAGATGTAAAGCAGTTATGTCCTGTCAGTACATTAATTTCTGAATTACAACAGCAATCAAATCTGTTATTGACAGAGTCCCCTGTAGATCTAGTAACTCCCTTTAAAAATTATGTACAAGCATGGAATGATGCCACGGCTACACATACAGATGAGGACAGAAACAAAGTTTATGATACATTGACAGAAAACTTTAATAAGTTTTTAAAAGAGAAACAAAATGAATTTAAAATGTTCAAAACTGACATTCAAGATCTCTGTCAAAAGTGCATAGGAGCTCTGCAGTCAACAGAGGAATCCAATAACAGGTATCATATATCCCTTAAACACTTACAGGTAGAAATGACAGACCTTAAACAGCATCTGAAGGAAAAGGAAGAAGAATTAGATGAATTAACAGAGACTAACCTCCAAAATACTATTTTGATATCCCAGCTTAAAGAAGAGTTAAAAACACAAAACCAGTCCAAATTATAGAACAGGGACAGGGAACCACTACAGATTTATATACGCAGTCTAGATTATTACAGAGTTTACCACAGTGGAATGATAAAAGGCATATTTTATAACATGCTTACATTTGAAGAATGGGTGGCATATACAGCAGGATCTGATATATGGACAGATGCATTACTTAGATGTTTCTGGATTTTCATTCCCAAATGTTTTAAAACTTTCATACAATTAAAGCAAGATGATTATCAGTTGAACACTAAAGTAGGACGTATGACAGCCGTTTTAATGGCATTTACACAAGGGCAGCCTCTCACAGCCAAATTATTAGATAATTTTAAAATTACTATCACAGATAAATTAATGGAACAAAGTGATCATTTTAGACTTGCATTTCAAATCATATATAAAAAACAGAGAGAGACATGGGAAAAGAGACATACAAAAACAGTTAATACATTGCTTCTTAGAACAAGTCAAAGGGGTTCCAGGGATATTAAATGTATCTACGAAGAAAATTCTGATACCCTCACTGATTTGGTACAAAACTAATGAGGGACGGACTATGGCCGATGATGGGACTTTATACTCACACCATATCTTTGCATGTGAAGATAATAGTGAGCCATTTGAAGTAATTGGTGAAGTCAAAAACAGGGGAAGGCAAAGATGGTGTGACCAACCACCAGCAGAAAGAGCTGTGTCAGCACCACCAGCTCCTGCCTCTATGCTTGTAGTACCAGGATCAAGCACAGGTAATGAGCAAAAGGCACCAACATGCTTCTTTTGTAAAAAAATAGGACACGTTAAGCAAAATTGTGATCATTACAAAGCCTGGCGCAAAAAGAAGGAAGAACAGGGAGTGTTTCCAAAAAGAGAGCAAACAAATTTACAAGAAAAGTCAGAAAAGCAGGATCATGTACAAAAACCTTACAATATTAGTAAAAACAGTTATAAAGTATGCCCGGTAGATTTTCAAACAGTTTCACCTGTAAATCCGAAACATTTGATAGAACAGGCAGAAGGAATAGCTAGGCAACAGTTAAAAAAGAGATTGAAAAACCTAAATATGTAGATCATTCAGACACAGAAGAAGATGACAAACAAAAACATGAGGTGTGTCATATTGCATTTGATAATAAAGGAGTGGATGAGTGGATTTCCTTACAATAGGGATGTGCCCCCCTACTCTGGTATCTTTCCTGACTACCTTTAAAAAGGGTCGAGATGGACGACCACTGATTGATATTTGGGTAGAGGGGTCACTGTGGAAAAATGTCTTAATAGACACAGGAGCAGCAGTATCTGTCACAAACAGACAGTTACCAGTAAATCCTATAAAAAGGTTTGCATTTCAGCATTTAATGGCACAGGATGCTATGCAGTGAGTAGCCAAAATGTGGACATAAAGTTTAGTCGAGAGGGACAAATATGGAAGGGTGCATTTTAATGCATCCATCTTGCACAAATACCATTATTGGTATGGACATTCTAGGACCTTTAGGCATAGTAATTGATTTACCTAATGAAATTCTGTGGATGGGAGACAAACAACAAAGAGAGGAAGAGCAAAATACAGGTTGCTATGCAATCTCTCTACCTGACAAACCTGAAAAACCTACAGGCTATATAAATACAGACAGTGAGGATGTATGGAAGCATTTACAACAGCAATTCCCAAATCTATGGTCCAAGGGTCCCAGTGATTGTGGGAAACTAGAAAGCCCAGTAGGAATAGGAAGTGATCAGGACTATATACCACCTTTTCAAAAACAATATCCTATTCCTAGGGAAGCAGAAGAACATATGGAAAAATGTATTGCAGAATGGGAAAGAGAAGGGATTATACAAAAAGGCAACAGTCCTACAAATTCACCAATCTGGCCAGTTAAGAAAAAAGATGGTAGTTATCGTCTTGTTATTGATTTACGAAAGGTTAATCAATATACCACTCCTAGAGCACACTTGATTCCAGGAGTCCCAGAGTTGGCTGCACATATTAAGCCACAAAGTAAGTGGTTTACAGTAATAGATTTAGCAAATGTTTTTTTTGCAGTGCCACTCAGGAAAAAAGATTGGCCAAGATTTGCCTTTACATTTAAAAACCAGCAATATGTTATGACAAGGTTACCACAAGGGTTTCAAAACAGTCCAGTTATTTTTCATCAGACAGTAGGATCCATTCTACAACATTTGGAAAAGGATGATTCAGTAATACATTACATTGATGATATTTTAATTCAGTCAGAAACAGTAGAGGAGCATGTACGGGTTCTTAAGAGAGTTTTTCATACTCTACAGCAAGCAGGGTTTAAGGTTAAAAGTGAAAAAATTCAGTTTATGACACAAAAGTTAAGTTTCTAGGTACTATTATAAAACCAACAGGAAGATCTCCTTGCCCTGTACGTGTACAAGGCATTTTACAAATGGAAAAGCCACTGACTATAGCAGACTTACATAAATTCATGGGAATCATGAATTACAATAGGGAATTTATAGAGGATTATGCAGCCGTGGCTGCTCCTATACAAAATGTTACATGAACAAAAGAACTCCACCTTTTAGAGTGGGGATCTCATGAAGAGGAGGCATTTTCACAGATAAAAATAAAACTAGCACAAGCTACAGAACTAATAGCGCCCACTCCAAGGTTACCATTTGTGTTACAAGCAGCAGCAGGGAAAAAACACTGTCTGTGGTACTACTACAGGAATGGCCACATGGTAGTGACAACAGAATGGAAAAAACATTACGCCCAGTCACTTTCTTTAGCAGAAAGATGACTCCAGTGGAATTGGGTTACCATCCATGTATACAGCAGTTATTAGCCATTTACTGGGGTATTAAACAAACTGAATATTTGACCGTATTTTCCAGCATTATAGTACAAACACCACATCAAGCTGTAAAAGCTTTGATAGACAGTTTTGAAATGAATAAAATTACAGATGGTATTAGTCAGGCAGTCTTTGCAAAATGGATGGCACTTTTTGGAATGAAAACTGTTACTATACAGACAGGGGATAAATACCATTTGTCAAACCATATGGGATATGAAGGAAAACAACATAACTGTTTAGAAAAGATAATGTCACCTGAGGTGCAATTTTTAGCATCTGATTTTGATCACTTTAAGCCATCCATCTTTGTGGATGGAGCACGATATTGGGACCAAGGCAGATACTGGACAGGATTTGCCATAGTTCCAGAGAATCCACAATTGGGTTCTCCTGAACTAATCAAGTTACCAGGGCATATGTCAGCTCAAAGAGCTGAACTGGAGGCAGTATTGGATGTGCTAAAGTATTACAATCCTATTAATATTTTTTCAGATAGTGCTTATGTAGTAAATTCTTTAAGACTACATATGGAAACCTGGGTAAGACGAGGATTTGTGGATAGTGTAGGTAAACCATTACGGCATGCTGAAATATTAAAAGACATATATAAAGTTATAACAATGTCAAAACAACAAGGACAGTATAGCATCTTAAAAGTAAAAGCACATCAAAAGCCAACCAGTGAAACTTACAGATTAAATGTGTTAGCTGATACCTTGGCCAAACAAGCAGCACAAAATGGAAAAGAACTTCCAGAATATGAGTATGCCAATGTAGAAGTTAGTGTCTTAAAAGAGCTAGATAAAGAGTCAATAGAGAAAGACCTTGTAAATATACAAAAACAACAGGGCTTAAAAGAAGAAACTGATCAGTGCAGATTGGCAGGTATACCACCAAAGGAGTACTATGCATACACGACCTCCAAAGGGTTACAGTTGCCATATGTACCATTTCAGTTGGCACGCCAGTTGGTCAAGTTAAATCACCAAATACTGGGCCATATAGGAACTGATAAGTTATGGGCAGTTGTAAAAGAAAAGTATTGGAACCCAAATTTAAAAAGGTCTGCAAACTGATTATAGAAGAATGTTTAATCTGTCTTCAGGTAAATGCTAAAAGCAAAAGGCCTCAGTTACATCGAGTACAGCCAGCGGATGGGCCATGGTATGCAGTTCAAATAGATTATGCAGGTCCATTACCAACAACAAAGGGAGGTTACAGATATCTACTAGTAGTAGTGGACGTCTTTTCAAAATGGGTAGAAGCAATTCCTACCAAAACCATGACAGCAAAGGCAACAGCAGAAGCCTCATGGAAAAATATTTTCTGTCATTGGGGATGGCCACGGGTTATAGAGTCAGACAATGGCCCACAGTTTGTTAGTGATCTCATTAAACAAATGTGTAATTTGTTTGGCATACAGCAAAGGTTTCATGTACCATACCATCCACAATCTAATGGCATTGTAGAACGTATGAATCGGACGTTAAAAGAACGTCTAAAAAAGGCATGCTTGGAAAAGGGCAATACATGGGTACATCATCTGCCTGGTATTTTAATGGGTATTCGAGCAACACCAAACAGCAAAACAGGTATTTCCCCATATGAAATAATGACAGGCCGCAAAATGCCCATACAATTACCATTTGATCCAGATTTACCTAATGGTAGGCCCATGCTAGAAATTAGCAAACATCAGGAATGGCTAAAACAACTTACTAGTATATGTGACTATAATGCAAGGGAGCAAGCGTTCCATCTATGGAAAAAGGTGCCAATAATACCAGCTGAAGAAAACCTTCCCTGTGGAACCAAAGTATTGGTAAAAACATTCCAAATGGAAGGACCATGGGATAACAATTGACAAGGCCCTTTTAAAGTAGTGGAACAAATTAGACCATTAGTGTACAAAATCAAAGGAAAAAAGAAAAACAGAACAATGTTGGTACATAAAGATCAACTAAGAATGATAAAAAATAGTGAACAATGTAAATCTGATTAAATGTATTCTTTTGTAGGTTTCCAACAGAGAAAACCCTAATGAAATTGACATGGTTTAAAGTGCATCCTTTTGAAAATCCAGTTTCGGATGACCAAAGGCAAAATAATTCAACAATGAAATTTCTATTTAAAGGATGTTTTTTTAAATTGATAATAACTATTATACTAACTATTATTGTATTGCTTAGTATTAAATTATACTTACAACCTGTTAATCAAACTATAAAGTTACATAAGAGAGAGAGTAAAGAAATGTGGAAAAATGAACAAGGCTGGTCACCATCTTTTAACACTTTCTTAGCAAGACAATGTTGGTATGCAAAAAGCATGAATGTTTCTAATTGTTGGGTATGTAGTTTAATACCAAAAATAACAGGGGTAATGCCTCTAATACCTATTCCACTAAATTCTCTTAGTAGTTGGAGAGTATTAATAAATGAAACAGGAGATCAAGTTATAAATTTACAATTACGTAAAGCAAGAGTACAGTTATCTGCTATAGTACAGGGGATCACATGTTTTCAACAAAATGGAACTGTTCCAGTGGGTAATAGCAATTGTATTCAAACAATTGAAATGATAAATTTTCACA
The DNA here is from genome assembly GCF_019279795.1 of Protopterus annectens. NCBI lineage: Eukaryota > Metazoa > Chordata > Ceratodontiformes > Protopteridae > Protopterus > Protopterus annectens. The sequence goes on from NC_056749.1 coordinate 124,670,113, forward strand.
ACCACATACCAGTACGTGGAGTATTTTCTCATGGTTTCCCTATTTTAATACCAATTAAGGGTCAGTTAATATTAAGTGACACAGCAGTATTTCACTTTTCACAAAATGACAAAAATGACTGTAAAACTAATATTACATGTTGGAGAAGTAAAACAGATAAAAACTTTACAGTTGTACATGATAAAACTCCTACTATGGGGCAAGTAAATGGCAGTCTGGTAAATAGCAGTGTTGCTGTATCAGATGGGTTATATTACATCTGTGGTAAATATGCTTATAAATGGTTACCAAAGGGATGGGATGGCACCTGTTATATAGGATTAGTGGTACCAGCAATGCATCATGTAAAGAGTTACCAAAAGGAAACATTAGGAATACAAAAAGAAAAGGGATATATTACCTGTAATTGAAAGTCCAGAAAATCCAGTAGACACCTTAGATACATCACGTATATATCATCAAAATCTTGATTATATTAAATTAAAAGATATGGATTTAGGAGATGATGTAATCTCTGGAGCAGGTATTTTCCCTTGATGCAGGGCTGCAAAAGCCATCTGGGAACTGAGAAAACTATCTAAACTAGTTGAGGTATTGGCAAATGCCACTTTCAATGCAGTCCTTGACATTACTGTCGAAATGACAGCAATACGAACTATGGTTTTGCAAAATCGAATGGCATTAGATTACATATTAGCATCACAAGGGGTACATGTGCTTTAATAGGAGAACAGTGTTGTACATTTATTCCAGACAAAACAGAATCTGTAAAAGCACATTTAGAAGTGATTGCACAAGTGTCTCAACATACTAGAAAAACTGGAATGATGACTGGAGTGAATGGTTTAGTAATCTATTTACAGGATGGACAGGAAAAATCACTGTATTTTTAATTTCTTTTATTGTTATTGTAATGCTTGGTTGCATATTATTTACATGTATTAAAGTCTGCTTAGCAAAAGCTAGTCAAGTTACTGTTGTTAATTGTCATAATAAAAAAGTATTACCAAATAATGCTGAATTTATTTCTCTAGTTTAAAATAAAAAGACGGAATTGTTAGAGTGTGCTCAACAATATACTAAGGTTGAAAGTAATTTTGCTGCAATTATGCAACATAAATAATGTATAAGATAAAGCTTGCTTAAATGTAGAAATAGAGTTTAGTAATATGTAATCAGCATCCATACTAAATTACCATGGCTTGGAAAAGGAATCTGCTGAATGGACATTTTTCCCTTACAGACTCAAAACAGGATGTATGCAAGAGCAAAAATACAAAATCTGCTTTTAAAGAATGGACACTTTTCCCTTACAGACTCAAAACAGGATGTATGCAAGAGCAAAAATACAAAATCTGCTTTTAAAGAATGGACATTTTTCCCTTACAGACTCAAAACAGGATGTATGCAAGAACAAAAATGCAAAATCTGCTTTTAAAGAACAATGACATGTTATTCTGCATGGAAAAACAGGATGGCACAAGAACAGATGTTTTTTTTATACAAAGATCCAAATAAAATACAGGATGTTCACACTGTCAGAAAAGCTGATCTCTGACAATGTGTTTTCTCAAAAATATGTTTTTCTTCATAAAAAACAGGATATGCTTATCAGCATTGACATAAGAACACATGTTTCTATACACAGATTCAAATAGAATACAGGACAATGTGTTTCCTCAAAAATATGTTTTTCTACATGGACATCAGGACACTGTTACAGGATATTCACACTGTCAGAAAAGCTGGTCTCTTACAAGACATTGTTAAACAAGGAAGTTTAGTATTGTTTCTACAGGATAAGCAATTCTCCAAAATATGTTTATGCATGACTAAAAAGAGTATATAAAGAGCTAGGTTAGGGGTATGGTAGGAACACATTTGGTGTTCTGAGGTAAATGTTATATCTCTCACATCATCTGTACTATATGAGAAGTAAAGTTGGAACAGTACTTTTAAGCTGCAACGTGGTTTCGTTTGATTTATTATAAAAAGTTATTTGTTACTGCTCTTTAAAGTTGATGCTGCAAAGTATATTCTCTCATCAGTGTATATTCTGCAAGTTTCTGTATGCAACAGACTGTGAATGCAAATATAATCAGACTTTGAATTTTAGCAGAATCCAGCCAGCAAGACTGAGTGTCATAAGAACACTGCAAATCCATCACCAAGCAGTAAGCAGCTCCATGAGTTTTGTTCACACTTGTTCCTGTTTTGTTCTCAATCCTTCATCAGTTCCCAAATATTTATACACTCCCTCCTACTCAAGTTCCTTTATATCACATTCCTGTCCCAGGCTGATATTTTCTTTGTGCTGCAGCTTTCCTGCTTTAAATGTTACTTTTGCTCATTTATCAAGACTGAATGGCATACTTATATTACTTGTAAAAGTTTTGACCACTTCCAGTTGTGTTTTCACCTCCTCATCTGATGAAATATATAGTTTTAAATCATCTACAAACAGAAGATGAGGGTCTTTACACTTTGTTGATTTCTCGGAGTCAAATAATAACCATGATCTAATCTGTTAACGCAGACCGCTTAATGGGTTATAAGCAAGACCAAAGAGCAGCGGAGACAGAGTCAAACTGGAATATCCCCCTTTGAATTTTTTTTTCCCTGGGATAATAATTTGTTCTTTATCATGGTTTAGCTGCATAGTGGTTTGCCACTGTGTAATGGTCATTGTAGTGTAATTGATCAATATAGAGTGTATCTTATACATCTGTAAACACTCCTTTATCCATGAATGTGGGGTACTGTCAAATGCTTTTTTGTAGTCTACTTATGCCATACTTAGATTCTTCCCCTTTTCACAATTCTCCATTATGACTTTATTTCACAACAAATGATCCTTTGTTCCCCATGACTTTTTTTTGTTACCTTTTTGTTCTATTGCCATGACTGAGTTTTCTTCTAAATGGCTATAAACTTTGTTGGCATCAATTCCAGTGTATGGTTTATACTTCACTGGAAGGCATGCTGTTGGTCTATAGTTTTTAGGATAGCTTGAAGGGGCACTCTTAAAAAGGAGCATTGTTTTTCCTGTTAACCAGGCTGGTGTCTGTTCTGGGTCCACATGTAAGTTCCTACTTAGGGCTAAATCTTCATGTAAAGATGTTAATACTTTTAGCCAGAAGTTAGGTACGACATCTGGGCCTCAGGTTTTCCATTTAGGAGCTTTTCTTAATTTTCTTTCCATTTCTCTAGATGTTGTTACTTCATCCTAGTTCATATCCTTTACACTTGAACTTCGTATTGTTTATTTTACCTCTGTCCATTCAGCGTCTTTATCATGTTCCACAGGATCTTTATAGATATTTTCTCCAAAGTGGTCTAGTTATTTTTTGGTGGTGTTTGTATTCCTTTTGCTTTGTATCCCAGTTATCTATAAAACTATTTTGGGTCATCAATGAGTTGCTTATTTTGTGCTTTTTCTTTATATTTATCTATGTATTTTCTAAGTTTTTCCAGCCTGTGCTGATTTCATTAATTATTTGCAGTAGTGTAATGATAGATTTTGACTGGCAATGTGGATTCAGTGATGCAAGATTAAGCCATAAAAGAAAGAATTACAACACTTTTGCAAATAGCTTCAAACGTGACTCAGACCTGCAAACAAATGTGGGAATGGTGTTAATGAAGGTTGCTGTAGGGAAACAACTGCAAGCATTCTATTTCGAAGCAATGCATGGCTTAAGATTCAGAATTTTCACTGAGAATGTTAGATGTTAATTATGCCATGCCTAGGAACCTTTTGGTCCCCACTTCATGTTTTTGAGAAGTGTGAGACCATGTCACCTGTTAATTATTTAATTTGCCTTCCCCAAGTATGTAGGAATTGACTTGCCAAACAATGTTTCTTCTATGGGAAACAGTTGTAAGTAGACAAGTTCAAGAAAAAAAGAAGCAGTGGAGGCAAAGGCGTTTTAGGTGGAGAAAGGAAGATTGCCTCTATTTCAGGTTAAAAATGTCACTATTGTTTCCATACCATCTCCCCCATAGTCCTTGCCTCTTCCAGCCCACATCCTTGGTGCAAGACTTTCCCGTTTTAAAGGCAGTTATTTTTAAGTAACTCAACAAGTAAATGAGGGAGAATTCAGACAAAAAATAACTTGGGCCTTCCCTTCCTTTCTGAGATTGTCACATATCTCCCCCCACCCCAACCCCAACGCAGGAAAGGTTAGCACAAGTGGTTTTGGTTTACTTCCTTCAGGCAGAAGTCAGAGAGAGAGAGAGAGAGAGATCCAGTGCAGAAACTAATCAAAGGACATTATTCTTGGGCTTTATTCAAAGGCAATGGGAGCCTGTCCCTAGATCACTATAGACTATTTCATATTCAAACTGCAAAGTTTGGAAAAGTCTGTTATTCAAGTTAGTAGTTAAAACATTACTCTGGAAACCCTTAAATGTTTTAATGAGATCTCTCCTAATAATACGATAGTGAATAGAAAATAAATTCAAGGTCTTTAAATGCTTCTTGTAACATAATCTTGCACTGAGAATCTGTCTTGTATGGGATTGCTGGATGCATTTCATATTTTTTAATATTATGCATAGAACACAGTCAAAAGTATGCATATTATTCACTCTAAGGTTGAACTAGAGTAACATAGAGTACTATAGTTTTGGCTGTTCTTGACAGAATGGATCTCATAATGCTCTTAATGTCATGTCTTTTTACATATCACTTCAACACGAATAAAAAAAAAAAACAAACATTGGATGTATAAACTCCCATGTCCAATTAATTAAAAGAAGTTACAAAAGGACATGCTTAATTCTTGCCAAAGTGTATAACTGCACATTTATTAGCATTAACTTCTGATCTGTGTTGGCTGACCCATTTAACTAGGCAATCCAGTTGAGTTTGTAGATCCCTGTGGTCCATAGTATTTTTGATCGGTATCAGTCACAAATTTAGCGTACCAGATTAGTGAGTGTACTGGTAAAATTGTCAATTTTAGCTTAAGTAAGACTGAGCCCCGAGGGGTGTATATTGGTTTGGGGGTAGATTGTTGGTCAATTTTTCTTAATAGGTCAAGTGATAGAGGTTGTTTATTTTGTTATTTAAGGCTGCAGCATTTATATGACATTATAGTCATTGTATTTTGAGTAGTTAAACTTGTCTTGACTCCCTCTGCTTGTGATAAAATGAATAAATAATATTACTATTTTAGTGAGTTTTAGAAACTGTTGTCAGCATGTCCTTTGTGGCATACACCCCTTTGCAAACAGAAGAGCTTTGGTGAACATTTGCTCTCAAGGAAATGCACAGAGGTGCCTAGATTGCACTCCATATGCCTTGCTTTGCTGTTGAAGCTTCTGGTTAGGTTAAATTTTCAGCTTGTTAATTTATAAGATGGTGGAAGAGCTACTATTATCAGATTAATATGTCGTGTTTGAGCAAATTTGGTGCTCAAACCCTTTTTTAATATAAACTTTTGGGCTGTCATTAAAACAAAAGAGCATGGAAATTTGACTATATCTGTCCTTACCACCACGGAGGTTAATAATAGGATACTACTCAAAAGGCAGGTCACTGTGTCCTGAGATATATGTATATTAGGAATGAGGTTCCTGACACCCTGGGACAATGATTCAAAAATGATTACTTCCAAGATGGTAAATACTGGGTTAAGGTTTTACTAGAGAAATCTAGATTAGCATTATCAGTGATACAAACACTATCAACCTGATCGGGTGCAAAAATATAATGCTCGTTTTCTTTTTCTAGTACATGAATTATCAGAAAGTGATTCTTGATCAATGTGCCTTTTTTATTTCTTTTGTTCCATTCGTGGAAGGGAGAACTAGTAATGGACATGATATCAGTACTGCAGTATACAGGCAACACGTCTTTAACTGGGCAAGTGTAATGCTTTTGAGAAGTCATTGATGAAGTTGACTACTAAACATCCATTTCATTAGAAACATGCCGAGTGGGATATAGCCTGGACTACCATTTTCAGATAAAGTGCTGTCATCCTTAGTTTATGTTACCACATTTTGAGAAACCCCATGCCTATTTGACTGATAAACTAAAGTTTTATTGAGCACGGAGTCTGGTACAGGCTGGACTTGATGGTCAGCATGATCACTAACTACCAACTGCTACCACCTAACAGGTTATTCCATTTAACTGAGAACGGTCACTGCAATTTGTCAAAGTAACATAACAAGAAAGCCTTATTGAGTAATGAATTTATTTGAAGCGCCTTTCGTTTGCTTAATAAGCAAACTTCTTCAGAAACCATATCACCATTTAAAACGCATATAAATAGTCACAGCTGTTACTGGTTAACCAATCAAATTGCTCCAAATCACTTTACCACGTTCTTAAAGGCATATTGGATATATTAGTACTTTACTCTAAACAGCAGCAGGTACAGGTGTAGCCATAAAGAGACACTCTTGGATGCAGTTACATGACTTTGAGGATCCATTCAAGTCTTTTTTTTTTTTTTTTGTCAATGCTCCCTTTGACGGAACATCCTTGTTTGGCCCTAAAGTGAAAGAAACTTTATTCAGGTGTGAGAAAGATGGTAAGATCTTTTTTGCTGTGGGCGTACATTTCTCCACCCCCCCCCAAGGTCCTTTTCTAGGAAACAGAGGACTGGTGGGAGAATGTATGTAAAAATCCCAAGGGCCTTTCCAAGACACCCGTGGAGGGAGTTCCCCCAGGGGCAGAGGGGGGAACCAAAATGGAAGACACTGCACTCACAGCTGAGGTGGTCTGCAAAATCAGGGCTTCAGGGATTCCTTTCCAGGGAAGCCCTTTCAGCACTCGTGAATGGAGGGCCGATTGTCTTCCTCTGGAGGCAGTCAGGGGACACTTGTCCTTGCACCTCAGTGCCTGGCTAAACATAATAACAGATTCCTGGGTGCAACAGATCGTATCCAGAGGCTATATCATTCCCTTTTCTCATCCTTCCCCCATACACAAGAGAATCCACAATGTTCCTCCCCATCAGATAGGAATTCAACAGGCAAGAAATTCAAAAAGTGCTTGACAAAAGAGTCATCCAAGAAGTTCCACCAGACCAGGAAGAATCTGGAACCTACTCAAGATTCTTTTTAGTGCTAAAAAAGACAAGGGACTGAAGAGTGATTTTGGATCTCAGTGTGTTAAACACATCAGTTCAGCAAACAAAGTTCCGGATGGTCACAGTACAGTCAATTCTTCCTTTTTAGAAGAAAGATAATTGGGTGTGCTCGATAGATCTCCAGGATGTGTATTACCATATAAAAATGGACAAACCCTCCAGGAAATTTCTCCACTTCTAGCTGGGAGCCAGTCATTACCAATTCAGAGTACTGCCCTTTGGCCTCACCACAGACCCAGGGTATTCACTAAATGCATGGCAGTAGTAGCTGCTCACTTGAGACTGCAAGGATTCCGGGCATTTCTGTACTTGGATGACTGGCTCATAACCACTTTGACTGGGCATCAGTTAATAATAGCCAGGGATTACACTCTCAACATCTGTGCCTATCTGGGGATTATGGTAAATCTCGAGAAATCCCATTTGATGCCAACGCAAAATATGGAATTCATAGGGGCTGTACTAAATATGGAGACAACTATAGCATCCCTTCCTTCAGAGAGGCTTCAAAGAATTATAGTACAGGTTCAAAAGATAATCCACAGAAACAGGGTTCCTGAATGACTAGTTTTGCAAGCTCTAGGGCCAATGGCAGCAACAATAACTCTAGTACCTCTAGCGAGGTTTCATATGAGAATTCTGCAATGGCTACTAGCTTCCATCTGGTTTATCCTTCACCAACCTTTGTCAGACCAAATTTTGATCACCAATTATTGCAAAAGGGATCTTCTTTGGTGGATGAATTCTGATCAAATTCTTCACAATCGCCCCTTTGTCCTTCTAGAGCCCACGGTCATAGTGACCATGGACACCTCCCAGATGGTGGGGGGGGTGGGGGCATTTTCTGGGCAAGACTGTCCAAGGTACTTGGTCTCCATTAAAGGCCAACTTGCATGTCAATGTCCTGGAGATAAGAGCGGTGCTTCTAGCATTGTAGGCCTTTCAGACAGCTCTTCCTCAAGGAACAATTGCAATTCAAACAGACAATATGTTAGGAGTTTGGTACATCAACAAGGAGGGAGGAACCAATTCTTGCCTCCTTTGTTGAGAAGCCCTCAGAGTGTGGTAGGGGGTGATCTCTTCCAACCACTTTCTCATAGCAATGTACATTCTGAGTAGTTCCTGTGTGATTGCAGACAAGCTATGCAGATGTATCCTTCAGCCTCATGAGTGGTCTCTCAATCCGAAAGTGGCGAAAATGATCTTCTGTGAATGGGGTTAACCTTGCTATGACCTGTTCGCTTCTCTCCTAAGCAACAAGTGCAGCAATTACTTTGCCCTGATTCCCCCTACTGGGAAGTCACCCAAAGATGCTCTCCTCCATAATTGGCCCCCTGATTTCCTGTATGTATTTCCCCCCGATACCTCCAATTCAAAATTCTTACAGAAAGCACTAAGGTTGAAAAGCACAGTAATCCTCATTGCACCCTTTTGGCCTTGACAGATTTGGTTCCCCTTCCTTTGGCCTTATCTGGTTTGACAACCCTGGATTGTGGACCCGGTTACAGAACTTCTGTCCTACACAGATGGACTTGTTCATCCAGACATTTTGAAGCTCAAGCTCACAGTGTGGTTCCTCCAATTCCATTAGTTGCCAGGCTTCCTACTCTTTCCTCCCCAGAATGCCACATCCTTTTGTCGGCTCATAAACCTTCCAGTCATAAAATATACTCTAACAAATGGAGGAGGTTTACCATTTGGGCCCAAGAAAAATATATTAATCCTTCAATATAGTATATTTTAAACTTTTTAGCCTCTCTTTTCCATGTTGGAGCTTCCTTTTCTATCATTAGATTAAAGTTAGCTGCAATTTCTAATTTCCACAATGGTTTGGAACAACATTCTTTAGTCTCTTACAGACTTTGTAAATCATTCCTAAGGGGCACACTTTTGTTAAAACCCCCTTTGAAAGATCCAACACCCCTTGGGATCTAAACTTAGTGTTGTAGGCCATAATACAGTCTCACTTTGAGCTCTCTGTAGAATGTGATCTGAGGTTTTTGTCTTGGAAGACACTATTTTTGGTAGCCATTACCTCTGCTAGAAGAATTTCAGATTCAGGCCTTGTCCTCTGAACTGCCTTATCTGATTTTCCACAAGGAAAGAGTTTCTTTGCGAACAAACCCCTCCTTTCTACCCAAGGTAGTATCAGAGTCTAACATCAATCAGTTGATTAATTTATCAGTTTTCTTTACAAATTTTCCCAGGTTTCATTTACTTGATGCTCATAGACAGTTATGTTTCTACTTTCACAGACTGAAAGACATTCAAAAAATCAAATCAACTATTTGTTTCCTTTTCCAGTGCAAAACTGGGTAAGTCAGTTGGCAAGGTAACTCTGGCTAAATGGCTGAAAGACTACATTTTGTTTATTTCTGATAAAAATAAATTGACCTTGCCTAGGCTTGTGAAAGCTCACTCTACAAGATTTGTAGCCACCTTGTCAGTTTTCCAATCTAGAGCTTCAATGGATGATATTTGTGCAGCAGCTACTTGGGTTTCACCCCATACCTTTATTATTCTGTTACAAACTGGATTTGGTCTCTAGGTGAAGAGCATCCTTTGGTTCAGTGGTGCTCTGGAATATCCTTCTGTGAGTCCACCCAAGATTTTAGGTAGCTGGGGGCTCTGTCCCATCTGTCAAGGATAAAATGAAGATTGACAACATCAGATAAAGAAGTTATCTTCTTACCAGAGCATTGCATCTGCATTTGTCTGTCTTCATTTATCCTTGACTCCCCTCCCTCCCTCTATCCCCCAACCTTTAAAGATGCTTTTGGTGGAGCAGATTACATATCCTTGAATTATTATGATTTTTCAAGCAGATTAGATATGGCTTCCACTTGGGCTTTCTTTGTAGTCTTTGTGCATATATACACACACACACACACACACACACGCACACACACATATATATGTGTGTGTGTGTGTGTGTGTGTGTGTGTGTGTGTGTGTATATATATATATATATATATATATATATATATAAACTAAGAAATGAACTTCGTGACAATAAAAGCATTCAATAAAATAGTAAATAACACCAACAACTCTTGTAGAACTTTAGCGCTTTCGTCTTATTTATTATCAAGACTTCTTCAGAAAGACATGTTTCATAAGTATGAGCAACCATTTTCACTTCCTTTATATACATTAGTTCTAGCAGGCCATTTAAATTAACAACAGTTCCTTTCCAATAGAAAAGTGTGAACAAGCAGGGTGCTGTGTGCATTTTCATTAACATTACAATTGCAGTTACATAAGGCAAATTGGTCAGACAGTAATAGCCTTGTGGTGCCGTGTGCATACTAAAAGGGATAGTGTGCAAAAAGGGATCGTGTGCAAAAAAGGGATTGTGTGCAAAAGGGATTGTGTGCAAAAAGGGATTGTGTGCAAAAAGGGATTGTGTGAAAAAAAAAAAGGTTGGGGGGGGGGACCAGGAAAGATGACAGTCATGCTGCGATGATTCTAATATAAACACGTAACTTATGAGTGTTTGCCTCCAAAGGTAAGTAAAGAAGGGAACGGAGGAAGGTGGAGGAGTCAGGTAGAGTCCTACTATGCTTTGGCATCGGTGTGTGTGTAGAGAAATGTGTGGGTATGCCACCTGATGGGGGAGTGGGAGGAATGCGGTGTGGACTTGAGGGGGGGCTGTTAGGGGCCGCCCATGACAAGGAGCCTATGAATAACAGTGTCCCCCAGAAGACTGTCAGTGCAGATAGTACCACCCGTGGGCTGGTTTGGATGGTATCACCCCTTGAATGGCTGCGTGAAAATGTGAGACCGGGAGTATAGTTGGTGGGGTCAGCGGGGGCTAGCCTGGTGATTGGGAGCATGTGTGTAGGGGGTATGGGGGAGTCAAAAGTCAGAGAGAGAGTGGGAGCATGTGTGCAGGGGGTATGGGGAGTCAAAAGTCAGAGAGAGAGAGAGAGAGGAAACACATTATATTCACTTGCACAGTTGTAAATCCATAAACACATTAAATCTACTTGCACAATTCTTCAAACCCTCTTGCACAGTTCTTCAAACCCTATCACATTTCAATCTCTATACCATTTAAGTGCACATTTAATGTTCAGTGTCTCGTTGAGACCTGGATAGACATCAGCTCTCAGTTCTATCTGCCATTTTAATTCCCGGACTTGCAGGAATGTGTCCATGTCCCCTACAAATTCTGTTATTTTTTCCAGCACTGTGAATTTGAATCCTGTGAAGTTTGGGCAAATAGTACTGTGTTTAGCCAAGGCATTCAAACTGTCCTGTTTGTGTATTGCTGCAGTGTGTTCTTTAATACGGCTACTCGGCTTCCTGTTCGTTTTGCCGATATAGAAATTCCCACAGTGTTCGCAGAAAGCACAGTAGACTACATTATTTGTGTTGCAGTCATAGTGGTCATGTAGACCGACAGTTCTGTTGCAGTGCGGAAGGTGACATTGTTGTTTTTCATATGTGTACACAGACAACACACTTGCCGCAGTCAGACATTCCAGGTTCTGTCGATACTTCGCTCTGTGGGGATGGGCTTTTATTCCTCTCAAACGCACCACCAAAAGAAGAGGTTCGTTTGAAACAGAAGTTTGGGGATGTCCCAAGTAACTTTGTCAGACCTTTTCTCCTCCCAAGATGTCCCAATTGTTGGTGAGGACCCTCTAATTCAAACATATCGGTGGAAATTGGAAGGGGAAACTTGACACCAGTCCTTTTGTTCGGTCCGTTCTGTGCCCTTGCTGTGAATCCCTTTTCCAGGATTGGTGGGTACCTGGAGTGTCTGTGCTGTATGATCTCTTGGAACAGGTTGTCCACTAGATACTCTGGGTATTTTCTTTCTAGGAACAAGTTTCTGAGGTAACCTTCCTTGATGAAAACCTCGTCCCTAAAAATGAGTCTGGATAACCGGATGAATTGTCCTTTTACAATATTCTTTTTCATGAAATGGGGATGCTGGCTGCTGAACTCTAGATAGTTATTCGGAAAGTGGGCTGCGGTAGATGTTGGAGTCAAACTGTCCATTTTCCGGGTCTATAGTGAGGTGGATATCCAGGAATTGAGTGGTGGTTCCGATATGTCCTACCGTGAGGGTCAGGAAGTCCAGACTCTGGAAAAGGGTTTCCAGAAAATTGCTCAGAGAAAGTCTGTCCCCCTTCCAGACAAAAAAGACATCATCAATATAACGCCTGTACATTATGGTGTTGTTGAACCCGGGCAGTGATTCAACCTTATCCATTTCCCAGGCACTGAGGACTAAGTTTGCATATGCTGGGGCCATTTTGGACCCCATGGCTACCCCTTTCTGTTGGTGGAAAATCTTCCCGTTGAATTGAAAGAAGTTATTTCTTAATACTGCTTCTGTTAACCTGCATACAGTATTAATCTTAGTCCCGCTTAGGTTGGAGTGCCTGTTCAGGTACTGTCTGGTGAGGGTCAGTCCTTTGGCGTGGGGGATGTTTGTGTAGAGTGCTTCTACATCTAGGGTGACCAGTAAATATTCCCCTCCATCTAGCCTTAGTTTGAAGATGTCATTTAGAAAAGCCCAGGAGTCCTTGATGTAGTATTTGCTGTTCTGTACAATGGGGTTAAGGATGTGGTCCACGTATTGTGAAATATTTTCTGTTTTTGTCCTTCGGTTCGATACCACATGGCGGAAAGGTGGATTTTCAGGGTTCTTGTGAACCTTGGGGATTCCGAAAAATTTTCCAAGGCTGGGTGTCATGACCTGCATGAAGTCTTTTTCGTCTTGAGAGATCTCATCCCTGAGGTACAGTTCCAACAGTAGGTTGTCAATTTGTTTAAAGTTCTGTTGTACCTGGTTGATGTTGACCTTTTGTAGAACTGGTTATTCATGAGGGATGCTTCAAGTGTTTGGATATATCTCTCCTGCTCCATCACTACTATCCCGGATCCCTTGTCAGCCTTCATGATCCGTAGGGATTTGTCCTGATTCAGTTCCTTCCAAGCCTGTCTTTCTTCCCTGTTCAGGTTGTGCCACTTTGCTGAGGGCTTATCAGAAAGGAGTTTCCTGATATCCCTTTCGCAGTTACTTGCAAAGAGGCTCAGTGTGTTGGAGAGTGCAGGAGTGTACAGGCTCTTCATGGTAAGGGGTCTGTTGTTATCTTCCGAGCTTTCCTCATCTTCTTCCTCTTCATATTGTTGTATATCTAATTTTAGTTGTAACTTTCTCAGGTAGCACTTGAGGTCCAGGATAACATCCGCCGTGTTGGCTCTCTGCACTGGGATGAAAGAAAAGCCTTTCTTCAGTACCTTATGATGGCTTTCCGAGAAATCTCGTGTGGTGAGGTTAAAGATGTCACCTACCCCTGCTGGAGACCTGAAGTCATTGCTATCAGGTGCTGGTATCAGTGAATGGGGAGGGTGATCAGGGTGGTCCACCCCAGTAATACTAGTACTGTATCCCGTTCCCTCTCCTTCTTCCCCTGTGATTGTTGTTCCCCCTCCTTCCCTCAATATTGTTGGTGTTGTGGTTCCAGTTTCGTTCATTACCCCCAGGTCTGAACCTGGTATAAGTCCTGGTTCTGGTTGTGAGTCCTGCTGAAGATAAAAAAACATTGTTGTTGCTACTTGTGCTGTTGTTGGAAGACTGGTCGTTGATTTGTGGGGTCTGATAAACCCTTTCTTGATTGATCGCACTGTCCGGTGTCCTGCGGTTTGTATTGTTGTTGTCCTCGTTGTTGTCGTGGTGGTCATGTTCACTGGTGTCTGGATCTCTCTGTGTCGGCTGATTCTGGAGAGGCATTTCTGGTCTTGGCTGTCCCCTAGCAGGAGTATGTACCATCATCTGGGAACTACTCCCTGCTAGTGGGCTGGATGTGATGAGGAGTCTATCCACCTCTGGTGTGTTGGGTCCATTTGTGGGTTCTTGTAATTCTGTCGTAGGCCTTAGTTCAGTAGTGGACAACGGATTGTTTGTGGGATATCTGTCTGGCCTTCTCCGTGTGTGTAAGGAGCGTGTGGGCCTGATCGGGTATGCTTTTCCTTCCTCATATTGTTTAATGTCCCTAAGCAATTTGCCTTTCTTGCGTTCAATCAGTGCCGCCACATGCCTAGTAATTTTGTGTGGTACATTGTCCCACATTTCCGCGAAGTCAATAAATGTGGGATCCTGCAGGATGTGTGTTTGCAGATCATCTATTTGAGACTTGTAGGTGGCCATACTCTCAGTATTACTTTGGATGAGTGCTTTGATAGCTGCTAGCCCAGAGTCATTATATATTTTGACCAGTTCTTTGTGAAGCTGAGAGTTTGGAGTAGTCCTGTTAGGAAATTTGTTACACCTGAGACCCTGTGGGACTATATCCAGTTCTAAACACCTTTCCAGATAGAAGTTGTCATGCTCCAGGTTTTTGTAGGTTTTAATCAGTCTCTCGAATCTGGTAATTAGAGATCTGGCGCTCTGTGAGACCCCTCTGTTTTGACTGTATATATATATATATATATATATATATATATATATATATATATATGTAGATATAGATAGATAATGTTTGTATACTTTCTGCAAACTCAATCTGAGGTAATTGTGAGAGAGGGATTGTGGGTAAAGGTGAAGCTTGAGAGTTTCTGGTTGGCGTGAGCTGTGGTAACGGCCGAGTCAGTTCCAATATTGGAATCAACTCCATCTGTCAAGGATAAATGAAGATAGACAACACTGATGGAACTTTATGGTAAGTAAATAACTTCTTTTAACCATATTCATTAGTCAAGTTTGGCAACAAACTCTGGACAGTGTAGAGGTAATAGTTCCATGTTAAAAATTATGATCTTAAATCAGAAGTATAATTTCCAAGATTGATAGATTATCTGATATAATACAGGAACTGAATCCCTGTTATAAACTAATAATTCTACCTCATTAATGCGCATTACAGTAACAGTAGGTTATTTTTATGATATATAGTTCCAAACCTTTGTTTCTTTGAGCGAATAAAAACCATAAAAAGTCGCTTAAGTTAGCAACGGTAACTGATCAATATTAGTGTTAATACCTAAAGAACAGACACCTGTAGGAAACAAAACACTATCCAACAATAAGAAACAGTGATATACTTTTTGCTAAAATACTTAAAAGTAGACAAGGCTTAGCTGTGACAGTTGGTCTAAATGGAGCAAAGTCTAAGCCAGGTTTCATTAATTTCAGAACATTAGCACCCAGAAAATGTAGCTCAGGGATGCTAAAGACATCATATTTATGGGGAGGTGATACATTAAAATAGTAAAAAAAAAAAAAAAAAAGCAGTATACCCTAGGTCTTTAAAGTTGAAAGAGCAGTATGAAAACTGAGTAATAGACATAATAATCTTGTATCTGCTAAATGTAAATAACCTAAGTACAAGCAAGCTAATGTACGGTGACCCCAGTGCAGTTTTCATTGATATAAATCAGATAAGTAGCGTTACAAATAAAAGTGAAAACGGCAACAGTGTTGCAGAATGAAACTGTTTGTGCCTTGAGATTAACAGGAAATATGCATATTCTTGGTGCCCTAGTAGTAGTCACTGCCATTGTGCAGGGATGTGAATCTGCATCTTAGCATCGCTGCAATACATGCAGGTAGTCCAAAAGTGTGACCACTAAAAGTAAATAAACTGGTAACCATTTGAGAAGTTAGGACCCACTACAGAGAGTCCAAAAACACAGAGAATGAATGGCTGAAAAAATGGACTTACATATACAAAGTCGTAAATAGTCTTCTCACTGAATATTCAATTTTCTCTGAGTTATGGCAATCTCAGAGTTGGTAAATATGGTGTGTGTGTGTGTGTGTGTGTGTGTGTGTGTGTGTGTGTGTGTGTGTGTGTGTGTGTGTGTGTGTGTGTGTGTGTGTGTCTGTGTGTGTGTGTGTGTGTGTGTGTGTGTGTGTGTGTGTGTGTGTGTGTCTGTCTGTGTCCGTGTGCGTGTGTGTGCGTGTGTCCGTGTGCGTGTGTGTGTGTGCGTGCGTGTGTGTGTCTGTGTGTGTGTGTGTGTGTGTGTGTGTGTGTGTGTGTCTGTGTGTCTGTGTGTCTGTGTGTGTGTGTGCGTGTGTGTGCGTGTCTGTGTGTGTTGTTGTTAAAGGAGAATAGCAATGTTCTACATTTCATCTTCTGGCTTTTTGTTATACCGGCACTCGACATTTTAATAGGGAGTCAAATAAAATACAAAAACAACGCTTTAGGTACTGTGGTTCCTCCATAAAAAGAAGGAAAGGTAAAAGGCACATGCTATTCCAAGTGTGAAGCAGAACACCAGAAACTTTGCTCCTTCACAGTGCAAGTGATCACTCACTCTGGGACTTGGTTGCGTATACGTTGATTCCAAGGAGCATCACAGAGATTTCAAGACCTAGTAAAAGTAACAAGAAAATGAAAACAGGAACCAAAAGTGGAGAAAGTCCAGAAACCAAAACCAAACACCAAAAATACTGCACTGATCAGGAAGGGCACCGTCTCCCAGTTCACTCGTTTATTGGCAAGGAATTATTATAGCACACACAACATATGTCACTGTCTGAAACGCCTTCCTGCAACCTGAGTGCCTCTTCCAACCAGGATAATCCTGTGCCATGTGGAATAATGGAAAATAAGTCCATGATGTTGATTGTAACAAAAATAAGATCATCTGGAAAAAATTCCGGTTTGACCCTGCAAAGAAAGTCCCAGGAATCTTTTAACATATGTTCCTCTCCCTTTCATAAATTTTTCAATTTCCAATCCAAAGATTTGGCCAGTGAGGCAATTTTATAGCCTTCAGAGGCCAGTATTGGTCTCAGGGGTAGATCCTGGACACTTTTATGTACTTTGGGTATTCCAAAGATAGATGGTACCCTGGGTCTGTTGTTTCCCAAATATGAATACGTTTCAAAATCAATAATACCCTGAAAGAATAAATCCTTCACAGCAAAATCTATCCTCTGGTAGGAAATATTAATTTCATTGATAGACACAGAACTATATCTTGGATCATCCTACAAGATAGATACCTTCACAGAGTATCTTATCCATTAATACAATGCCCCCACCCTTGTCCGGTTCCATCACCCTCACATTAGGGTTGGTACATAACTCCTGTAATAGCTTGTTTTCCTCAGGTGTTAAGTTAAAATTAACTTTGTGGTGATGGTACACCTTTCTGATTTCTTTTTCCAAAACCTGTTCTAGGTTTTTGAGTTGCGGGTGTAGAGGTGGATTGTAAATATTAGGTTTTCTGGGGGCCATAATGTGTTGTGTTTGTGTACTCATACCTAATAAATTCTCAAGGTTCAGTTTACGTATGAACATTTTAATGCCCATTATAACATTAGGGAGACTACTCTTTTGCATGGGAATAAACTTAAACCCTTTCATAAACAAATTAAAAAAGTCCTTAGTAACTGTCAAACTACTGTAATTGAAAATGTGAAAACCTGAAAGGCTGTAAACATTCTGATTGCGTCTAATTACCGGGATTACAGGTGGTCTCACTGTCTATCTCTGGTACCTTTCTCCCCTCCAATACCATGGTTCGCTGTATAAATGGTTATCCTTGTTGTTATTCTGTTTTTTTAACCTTTTGGACCTATGTGGTGGAACAAAACCAACCCCTGAGTTAGAGTTCTCTGTTTCAAAAACACCATTAGTTACTATCTCATTATTGTACATTCCATGTTTATTATGTAGATTCTGAGTTGTATCCACCACCACTTTCCCATCAACAAAATTGTGTATGTGTTTGGAAAATGATTTCAGAGGCGGGTATTGCGTACCTTCCTTGTATTCTTTTAAATCCCTATCCATTTTCCTATATTTCCTTCTTAAATTCTTATCACATTTTTCATCCACACAGTGCTCCACATCATAATATCTAGCCTTCTCATTTTCAATCCCAAATAGCAAGTCACTAGTAACAACATTGCTTAAATTGTCTATATAGTCCTTTAATTTAACCACCTCGCATTCATTGTTCTTGATAATGGCCTTGACTATCTCTAGGCTACAGTTATCAAAAATAAAAAGTTCCCGATGAAATTCGGAACCAATGACTACATTATTGGGGTATTTGTGCAGGTGTAAGCCTTTAGGAACAACCCCTAATTTAACACATTCTCTGAGATATATGTTATCTATTGAAAAAGTCTTGTACCTGAGCAGAGCGTCATAAAGCTTGTTCAAGCTGTTGGCGTAATTGTCCATAAGTAGTTTATCACAAACATTGTCATCCATTTTTTGAAAAAACGTTTTACCAAGCAACCAAGTCTTAAAATCCTCATGCGGTTGGACCTGCTTTTGGTTGAATCAGCTACTGCCTTCTTCCAACACCAGGAAAAGACCTCCTTGCGTCTGGAACACCCTTGGTGTAGAATCAAGTGATTCACCTTCCTGTACCAGCTAATAATGATGCCTCCCCTCTCTGCAGGCCTGTGCCAAAGCCCCATACACATTGCGATACTCCAGAACCGGTAATTCCTTCCTGATTACGTGGAATGGAAGTATTAGATAACAATGCTGCAAGCCCTTGTCCAATCAGAGTGAGTAGGTCAACTAGCTGAGTCAGTTGACCTGCGATTTTGCGAAATTCTCCAACTTCGGACCACTTTGCACTTTCCGTGGGGGTCCCAATGTTGCTATTACTGTGCCCTTCCAGTTCCTCCATAATTTAACACCAGGAACCAAAAATGGAGAAAGTCCAGAAACCAAAACCAAACACCAAAAATACTGGACTGATCAGGAAGGATGCAGTCTCCGCAGGAAAATGAAAATAACACTTCAGATAGCGCCATTTGTTTAAGAAGTAAAAGGCACGCAGTGTTCTTGGTGTTAAATAGTTACACACCAGGAACTTCACTCCTCCACTGTGCAAATGATCACTTGCAATAGGACTTAATTAAATACATTTTGGTCTTCAGCAAGCATTTGTAAAATGCTAGGCCCCCTAAAAGGAAAAGGAATATAAATAGTAGCAGTTTAGGTACTACAGATCCCCCATGGAAAAAAAAACAGGGTAAGTAAAAGGCAGACACTGTTCCTGATCTCAAGGACTTACACACCAGGAACTTCACTTCTTCTTTATCATCAAGTTGTTAACTCTTCAGGTACCACACCCATTACTTCATCCACAGGCTGACGTGGTGGACGTATTCCTAAAATATGTATATTTGCCAATACCTAGAAACAAGGACTACAGACATTTCCTAAGGTTCAGAATGGGGCACTAGCACTTAAACTTTACTTGCTCAAGCTTTGGTTTGTTCACAGTGTCCAAAGTATTTGCTAGATGTTTAGCTTGGGCATATGGCCACCTCAGGACAAGTAGAGCCACATCTGCTACTTTGTGGATGACTGCCATTTGCAGACCATGTCCAGGAATGAGATGCAGGGAGCCATGATATACATTATCCGAAACTGCGGTGGTGGTGCTGCGGTAGCTTTGTCGCCTCACAGTAAAACATTGTCCTGTTCGATTCTCAGCTAGAGCATCTTCCGTGTGGAGACATGCGTGAATGGGCTTGCCTTTGTTGAAGGTTGTGCGTCAGGGCCAGCAACTCGGCACGTAAAAATCTACTGCCAGTCATTAGCAGACCGGAGTTCCGCTGTGGCGACCCCTAACCGTGAAAAGCCGAAAGACACAACAACATTGTCTTTACAAATATGGATTCTCGCTCAATATTGAGCTTCTTACCAGAAAGTATAAAGGCGGTCTTGTAGGGGTTTTTTTCTGGATACCAAAAAAGTGCAGACTCTTATTGGCTAGGACATTCTCCTGTTAAGCCACTTCTTCAGGGGTCTCAGTCAGAGGAAGACAGTGTCAGCTAGCATGATTCTGAAAGTTCTGGGTTATGTGTCAGCTTCTATAGTCAGTGACCATGACTCACAGGAAGAAAATTCAGTGGTACCTGAACAGCCCAGATACTCATGAGACAAGATGTTGCCCTTGATAGGATGAATTCATATGGTCCCATCTGGTAGAGAAATCTTCAAAGAATACCCTTTTTGTAGTGCTGCAGAGCACGCCGACAGTAACTGTAGACATCTTAAGGCTAGCTTTGGGCCACACTAGTGTCTTAAGCACAAGGAACCTGAAGCTGTTCCTTGATCTAAAGAAATATCATTCTGATGGGGATGGCTCTCATCCTGGCCCTAGGGATTTTCAGAACAGTCCGGCAAACAGGAGCCCCGAAGGTGATTATGACGAACACCAGTGTTATTTACTACATAACCTAGATATAAACTAGATGATCAGCATTAAAAGAAACATGCAAAATGGCAGCATTCTTGCAAATGTAAAACTATTTGTGATTGAGCTTGTTGAACAGGAAATATGCATATTCTTGGGAACTGACTCATTCCAACTCTGCAGGCTAACAGTAACAGTAATAGTAATGTTAGCCTTTAGCTTTAGATAACTAAAATCATCTCCGACCTGAACAATGTAGCACTTCAGTTAAGCAGTTTAAGGGTGAGCAACCATGAGTGGAAAGTCGATTTTTCTGTCTTACAAAACCTTACCAAAGTAATGTAGAAGCTACAGGTAGGCTTGTTTGTCTAAAAGAAGAATTCTGCACTGGGGACGTTTTGCTTCAGATAGGCATGCAAGGAAGTAGGAAGTGCTTTTTTTCTATTGCCTTGAAAGAGGGCCTCCTCTGCACCTTCCTTTCCATTCCCCTTATCCTCAGGATTCTCCAGAAAAATAGGAAAAAAAAAAAACATGGAAAAGCCCATCTTAGTAGACTGCCTGTGACCAACCAGTTGTGATATTCCTTTTTAGTCTCAACGACCAGAGAGGTACTCATACTACTACCGCAAGCCTGTGCCCTGCTAGCCCAAGGAAAATCATGGGCACATCCTAAAGAGTTTATAGCATCATGAATGTTATCATCCTGATTCTGCAAGAAGGTCCAGTACCAGGAAATCATAGTCAGCTAGGAATGGGGTATTTCTGTATTTTGTGAACCAAGGGGCTTCAATGCAACTACAGCCACAGAACCAGGGATGCTCATCATATAGATCACAGCTGCAGTAGCCTTAGCTATAGGACGGTGCAGTGGTGCAGCAGTAGTGTTGTTGCCTCACAGCAAGAGGTTCTCTAGTTTGATTCTTGGCTGGGGTGCCTTCTGTACGGAGTCTGCATGTCCTCCCTTCATTCGTGTGGGTTCCGTCTGGGTAGTCTATTTTCCTCCCACATTCCAAAGACATACGTCTGGAACATTTCTCCCTGGGCCTCCGCTGAAAATTGGCTTTGTTCCAAGTCGGACTTTCCCAGTAAACAAATGTTAAATAAAAATAAAATAAATAAAATAACTTATATCCCACCAAGTGTAAAATAGCCAGCCAGCTTGCAAAGCTTTCTGACCACCTTACACCAACCCAAACTGTTAGCTCAAGCTGAGCTAACTAAAAATTCAAATTTGGGTGTCAAGCCATTCAGAGCTGCCTCCTAAGAGTGCTACTGTTATGGGCTTTTGAGGATCGACTGTCAGCTAACAATTTTCCAGTGCTGGGCAGGTAATTTCCCTTTGGGGAAAACCTTCTACTTTTACTTTTGAAACTTTAATTTTAAAGATAGGAAAAGTGTATTTAATGACTGTCACATGGCTTCTAATTACTTTAAACCCGATTGCCACTTTTTTTACTGTTGTGGTAAAAATTTGTTAAACTCATTTTGAACAACTTTTTCTGTGGCAAAAGTTGTATTATTTTCCTTTGGGGTTAGGGTAAGTGTTTAAAGAGCCTTTTTACCGTGTTTTAATGGAGAAAATGTTGCTTTTTGTACATCTTAACTGTTTTACTGACAACTGCTGCAAGGTTTCCCTTTAAATCAGGCATCTTTTTTGGCTTAACCATGGAACAACCAACTGGTTCTTTGATTCTTCCTTCTTCCAGCCACAAAAAGATGACAATTATTAAACAGCATTTGCCAAACAGTAGGTTGCTAACATGCATCAGTTGCAGGTGAGTGACTCTGCTATGGCTAAAACTGGTTACTTTGACCATTCATCTTTTTCCCTGGCTCCCACTGATGTAGTCCTTATAGCCACAATTGACCAGGCTTAGACATGTCCACTGTGGATGTTGGAATGCTGTTGATGGGCAAGGGAGAGCCACTCTTGTTGGTCCTGGGAAAAGAGGCAGAGAGTACCACTCTGCCTAGCCAGAAATCTATGCCAATCCCTGGGGAGGTTTTTCCTGACAAATGTGGGTCTCTTTCCTCAGAAATTCCTGTGGAAAAGAAAAAAAACTTGGACATAATCTCTTCTCCTGTCTCATTTCCTCTGGACAGGAATGATTTATTGTGCTTAGCTCAGGGTTTACACCTTGCTCTTAACTCTGCCAGTATGGCTGTTTCAGGTGAAAGAAAACAAGGCTATTTTTTGAAGAGATACTAGATTTTGAACATCAAAATGGTTGTGAAGGAACATATTCTAATTTGAATCCTCAGGTTTCTGATTCAGATTCTGAGTTAAATGTGGCTTCAGCTTCCCTTTGAAAGATTGTTTCTCTGAAACTGTTTCCAGAATGAATCAGTTGTTTTAGTGGGAAAATCAATATTGATCACTGCTGCAGTAGCCTTTGCTATATGGGTTATACTTCGTAGGATATAACAGCTGTCTAGCTTCCAAAGCTTCAAGGCACCTTCCATGCACCCAAACTGTCAGGCAGTTCAAGCTGAGCTGACTAAAAGACAAGTTTGGGTTCCAAGGTGTTCAGAGCTTTACTGCTGCCTGCCAAAGAGCATACTCTGTAGGCTTTTGAGGATCGATGGTTGGTTTGATGCTGTTCCTTTGCTAGGCAGATATGTTCCCTTTGGGGAAAACTTTCATTTAGAGCTTTACTGCTACCAAACAGTACATTCCTCTAAGGCTTTTGTGAATCGACAGTTGGATTGGTTCATAGGTTCATAGGTTTATACTAGGCTATCTGCCCTAAGGCATTTATAAGCCTAGCCCAAATTTTTGTGGCTTACGCCACCCCTTATATGAAAAAATACTGTGCCCATTAGTTTGTTGTGCCTCTGTCCAGCAGTGACACAGAGATAATTCCCGGGATAAATCTACGATCTCCCATCCACAGGTCAAGATTTCTCTTGAACAGAGCCAGCGAGGTGCTCTGCCTCACATGGACCGGGATTTTATTCCACAGCATAGGGAGTCTCTGAGTGATAAATCTATCCCTCCAGCATGTCCTATTTATATCCGTGCTAAGGTTTAAGTTGCTTGCTCTAGTGGTTTTGGTGGATTTGGATTTTTTGAGGTGGAGCATGTCCATTAATTCTGGGTTGGACATGGCCTTGTATGTCAGGCACATGTCACCTCTGAGCAGATGGTATGCAACTGAATAGAGCTGGAGTTTCTTCAATCTGGCAGCATATGACAGATTTTGGAGTCCCTTTATCCTTTTGGTGAGGAACTTTTGGGGTCTCTCCAATTGCTGCAGATGTCGGGTGAGATACACCCCGAATGGGGCATTGTACTCGATCATTGGTCTGATAAGTGAAGAGTACAGGGGAACAATGACCTCACTAGATCTGGATGTGAATCCCTTCATGATCTGGTGGGCAATGTAGAAGGTCTTTCTAACCACTTTAGCAACGTGAGTGTCAAAAGAAAGGCCACTGTCAACCTGGGTCCCCAGGTCCCTGATAACCTCTTCTGTGCTTAGTGGATTGCCACCTATATGGTAGCTTGGGGTTACCTTGTTTTTCCCGAAGGGTATGACTATACATTTTTTGGCGTTTAACTTCAGGCCATGGCTCTGACACCAGCTATCTGCTTCCGTGAGTCCCTTCTGAAGGATATCCGTGTCCGATGCACTTTCCACTATGGCACCCAGTTTGCAGTCGTCTGCAAACTTTGTCAGCCAAAGTCCTCCCATGTTGGCCTGTACTTCTGAGAAGTAAATGCCGAACAATAGGGGGCCAAGGACCGTGCCCTGTGGGACACCACTTGTGACCGGCTTGGAGTCTGACATAGCGCTAGCAACTCTAACCCTGTGGGTTCTGTCCTTAAGCCAGTTTGCAACCCATCTTGTGACATATGGGTTTACATTTAAGCTGGTAAGTTTTTCTACAATACCCGAGTGGGGTATTGTGTCGAAGGCCTTTGCAAGGTCAAGGTAGGCTGTATGGACTGCCTTTCCCTCATCAATGGCCTTGGTGACTGTTTTGAAGAAGTCGACCAAGTTCAAAAGGCATGATCTGCCCTTGACGAAGCCAAACTGGGTCGGGTCCAATGTCTGCAAGTCCCCTATATCTTTGTTTATGAGCTCCATTATGATCCTCTCCATAGCTTTGCAGACTAGACTTGTTAAGCTTATGGGACGGTAATTAGCAGGGTCCGTAGAGGCACCGCCTTTGTGGAGTGGGACCACAGTTGCCATACACCACTCCTTGGGCACGTATCCTGTGGTAAGGCTGAGATTAAACAGCTGCCTTATGTGCGGGTTTAATTCCTCATTTAGCTCGTGTAGCACACAGCCGGGGACACCATCCGGTCCCATTGATGCTGTGTTTTAGCTTTAGAGAGCAGCTTTCACCTGCGCATTTGAGATGTCTGGGAGGCTACACTCTGCTGGGATAGTTATCTCTCCTTTAGGGGAGAGGGGTGAAGTTTGCACTGAACCTGTCTGCCAGTATGTTGGCAATGTCTGTGGGTTCAGTGATTTTTGTATCATTTTGGACTAATTCTGAGCATATCTGGGAGTTTCCACCCAGGTTCCTAACATAGCTGAAAAAGGCCTTATGATTGTCCTTTGAATCCATGGCAATTTTTCTCTCAAAATTGGCCTTAGTTGATTTTATGAGTGCTCGTATTTTTTTACTAATAATGATCAGGGGTGACTTCCCTTTTATGGATTTTGTTCTATCATGTAATAGCTTTCTCCTCTTATTGTAAAGTTTGTTAATGGCTGGGGTCCACCAGACTGGATGTTTGCCCTTTGTGGAAAGAGTCTTGGTTTTATTTGGGATTGCCTGATCCATGCAGTCCTGGAGGTGTTCATAGAAGGCATTTGTAAGGGCTTCCGCATCTTGGGTTGTGGTTTCCACTGGCTCAGGGGCCTTGAAGGACACCACACCAGTCTTGAGTAGTGTGATGTTTGCTTTAGAGAAGTTCTTCACTGTGGTCTTTTTTGTTTCGGGTGGCGGCGGGATGTGGATTTCCAGTGAGATTAGTTTATGATCAGATCTCACCAATGAGGGATATACTTCCGGTGTGGAGCATTTTGTCCCCATGTTTGTGATAATGAGATCTAGTATATTTTCTCCTCTCGTGGGAACAGTGACTAGCTGTTCCATGGCATTTGAATTTATGAACTCCAGGAACCGTTGGGCTAGAAAGTTAGGGCTTGAGTAATGTTACCAGTCTATATTCGGGTAGTTGAAGTCACCCAATATGATGGTGTTTGGAGATACATTTATACCCTCCAGTGTCTTCAGGAAGGCTGTGTGGGGTTCCTGAGTTTGAGAGGGTGGCCTGTAGCATGCTACAATTTGTAGAGCAGTTTTGCCTATGGTTAGTTGCACCTGGATGGTTTCGAAGCTTCGTGCATTGCCACCAACCTGGAGGTGTGGGTATCCTTTATGAATATGGATACACCCCTCCTTTTGTGGTGTGGTCCGGGTTTTGGGGCGGGCATGATATGAGGTAAAACCTAATAGTGCCAGGGTGCTCTCAGGAGCCTTGAACCAGGTTTCAGTTACAGCACAGACATCGATGTTCTCCATACTGAGAAGGGCCTCGAGTGCGTGCATTTTGAGATTTAGACTTCTGGCATTGAGCAGCATTACCCTCAGTTTCTTCCCATTTTGTTTTCTAGGGTGGTAGGTTTAGAATTTGAGCCTTGCCTAAAAAAGGCACTATGGGGGTGGCAAGAGCCTTAGCCAATATCCGGAATCCCAGGGGTGACAGGTGCAAGCCGTCCCTTGCGAAGCAGCGTGGCTTGTCAAGCATGTCATCCCAGGCAGACAGACACTGGATCCCCTTTGAATGACACCAGACATTAAGCCAATTGTTAAAGCTGATCATCTTGTCTCTGAATATATTCTTGGTGAAGGAAGGATACTGCTCAGGGTCAGTTGCTTTGCTGGGCAGATAAGTTTCCTTTGGCGAAAAATCTTCCATTTTCAAAATATTTGTGTTTTATCACTTTCATCTTCAGGAAAGTTATTTTAAAGCTAGGAGTTTTGTACTTTAATGAACTGTCATGAGACTGTATTGTACATTTAAATAGGAGCGCTCATTTTTCCTGTCCGTTTAAAAGTTGTGTAAAGTAACCAAAAAACATTTTTTTTTTCTGTGGAGAAGTTGTGTTTATTTTACTTTTTTGAGGCTGGCAAAGAGTTTTAAAGTGCATTTTACTGTGTGTTTTTTTCTGGGAAAAAGTGACTTTTAAAGACTTGTAGTTTTTATTGGCATTTGCTACGTGTCTTCTCTGAGAAAGAGGCACCATTTTTAGCTTGTCTGTGAGACAAACTACCACTCCCATGGTCAGGCCTTCTTCCAGCCACAAAAAGATAAAGTTAAGAAAACAGCCACCACAGCAGGTTAGGAATTTGTCACAGCCACAGGTGGGTGACTGTGCTGTGGCCATTTGTTATACCTCAGACTACTCAGCTTTTACCATGGATCCCTCTTGTGTAGCATCTACAGTCACTGTGGACCAGGGTTAGCCATATCTGCTGTGAGTGTTGAGGTTCCCCTCAGTGGGCAAGGGTGGCCATTCCTGAGGAAGCTGCTGCTGCATTAGTAACATGGTTGGCCCCATTTTTCCTGTCAAAAAGAAACAGAAAACTAAGCATGCGTCTTATTCCTCCTCAAATTTCATTAGAGAAGAGTAGTTGACTGGGTCTGGCCCAGGGTTTAATTCAGGCTTTTGATCCTTCTTGTAAAGTAGTTTCTGATAAAAGAAAGAGGAATACCTCTTTTCCTGAAGAGATTCAACATTCTGAATCTGAACAGGCACATGAGGGACAGATGCAGGATTTTATCTTCAGATTTCCTGTGGGAGTTTCTCTTTCTCTGAGACTGTTGCTAGAATCTGTCGATTGTTTTCAGTGAGAGAGCACTGAGGTTTCTGAGTTCCTCAAAAAATGCTATGAGTTGTTACAGAAGGAATTAACAGAACCAAAACCCATTCCTCCTGTTCTGTTTGCTTTAGAGAATGTGTGTGTGTTTTATCTTCTTCTGCAATTTTTCTGATAGTCAGCCAGCTGCTACTAAAAAGGCAGATAGGATGTACAAAGTTCCTCAGTCTTTTAAGTGTTCATACATTATTCCCAAACCTGGTCTAGCAGTTATAGCTTTAGTTAATCCTACAGCTGCTAAACACATAGTTAATTCCAATCCTACTCTTTCTGATGAGGACTGGAAATTTATTGATAAATATGGTAAAAAGTATTTACTTCTGCAACTGATTTTCAGAATTTTGAACTGTCAAGCTCATATGTTAAAAGTTTGTTCTGACTGTGAAAGTATGAAGAATGTTTTATCTGCAGTTTCTTCTGGTGAAGAACATCTGCTTTAAATAATTTAGTTTCTTCTACTGCAGAGGTCACTACTTATTGTTTGCAGTGAGTGTGCATGACTCTATTGATACTCCTTGCAGGGCTGTGGCAATTAATACTGTTTTGAAGTGGTTTGTATGGCTCCATTCTCAGAACCTCCCAGATGATACTAAAAGGAGATTTTAAATTATCCTTTGGGTAGGGGCTTAGTCTTCGGCCTTTCAGCTGCAGAGGTGATCAAAAAGTATGATGAAAGGGGTAGGCTGATCCAGGGAATCTTTTAAGAATTTTCAGCCCTCCTTTTTTCAAATTTTCTAATGGATTCTCTAACTCCTCATTCAGTATTGTCAAGAAGCAGAATACAAGTATTTAAGAAGAAATGGCCACGGGTTCCAAAAAGTAGCCTCAAACCTCCCAAAACCAAGGGCAGTTCAACAAGTCTGAATGACTATTCAAGAGACCTTCTGACCCCCCCCCCCCCCAAATCATCCTGGCTCCTTTTTTCTTCCAGAAAGTCTGAATCTCCATTTTTCTCTTTAGTAACAGATTGTTTCAGACAACTTGGTCCTGAAGATCACTCATCAAGGTTACAGATGGTAGTGTGAGGAAATTCCTTCTTTTCAGGAGTCATTCCTCATCCCCAAGATCAGACTCTTTTGTTTCCACAGATTCTTCATCACACCTATCTCAAGGAGTGATAGAACCAATTCCTCCTTAACTGGAAAGAATTTTTTTTTTATTCAAGGATGTACATAGTGCCAAAGAAAGAAGATGTTTGGAGACCAGCTCTGGATCTTTCTTTCCTAAACCTATTTGTGATAGTCCCCAAATTCAAAATGGTGTCACTTAACTACCTATTACGTCTTCTTTGTCTTTCATGTTTTTTGTAACACTAGGCTTAAAAGATGCCTGTTATCACATTCCTGTTCATCCAGACTTCAGATTTCCTTAAGGTTTTGTACGTCTGGACCACACTGTCAGTTTTCTGCCTTACCCTTTGAACTATCCACTGCACCAAGAGCGTTCACAAAGGATCTAGCTCCAGTTATAGTTCATTTCCGGGTACAGGGTATCCACATTTTTTCATATTTAGACAACTTGCTGTCTAAATGTCTGGAATATCTCTCTTAGGTGAGAGGTCTCTACACAAGCTGGGATTCCAGGAGGACATTCAAAAATCTTTCTTGACTACTTACACAGGATTGGGTTCCTGGGATGTCAACTAGACAACTCAGTTTAAAGAACTTTTCTTCCACAACAAAAATAGATCTTCTTATATCTAGAGCTATTTCTAATGTTTTCCACTCAAACTTTCATCACTGCAAGGGTATACCTCAGGATTTTGGGTCTCATATCTTCTATGATTGTCATGATACCCTTGGCAAGACTCCACATGAGAAAGATAGAATGGTGTCTGAAGAATGTTTGGTCTCAACACCAACACCCTTTGTCTTTTCAAATCCTAGTGCTGGGGTTTGTCCAAAGAGAAGTTATTTAGTGGGGACAATAGATATCCTTAAAACAATGTCTCCCCTTCATCTTCTCTGTTCCAAAGCAGTCAAGTCACCACAGACACCTCAGACTTTGCTGTAGGAGCAATTTCAGGAGGGATAAAAGTGCAGGGTGTGTGACACACTAAGGACAGATGCAATGACATAAATATCAAAGAGATTCTTGCCCTGATCAAGGCACTTAACTCTCTGAATCATCTTTGGTCTCTAGGACCTCTTGAAGTTGTTACACATAATACCACAGACATGTGGTATATCAACAAGCAGGGGAGAACCAGGTTGTTGTCCTTTTGCCATGTTAGCTTGGGATGTTGCCTCACAGCACAATGTTACTCTACAAGCATCCTACATTCAGTCATAGCAAAACTGATTTTAGGGTCTTAATTCTCTTTAGGCATCTGTTTACTGAGGACATGAAGCAGGTACTGATGGAGGCAAGAAAGCCTGGTACTAGAAAATCATATATAAGCAAATAGAAAAGGTTTTCTACTTGGTGCCAACAACATAACCAGCATGAATTCAGGGCTAGTTATTCTCTGGTTTTACAATATTTGTGTGCATTACTATCCTATGGCCTTTCTTATTTCTCTTTCATTTATTGTCCATTTTGGCATGTCTCCCCATGGATCCTTCTCTTTCAATGCGTTCTCATGTCAAAATATTTTTGAAAGGGGTTTTGTATAAGAGCTCTCCAAGAAAACTGGTGGCCCCGCCTTCAGATCTTAATTTTGTGTCAGAAAGGTTAACACTTGTACCATTTGAACCAGCTAACCTGGCTGACTTGGGGTTCTTAACATGGAAAACTGTATGCTCTGACCTCTGTACGAAGGGTATCTGAGTTGCAAGCTTTTATGGTGAGTCAACCCTATCTTGTTTTCCACAGGGATGGGGGTTCTTTGTGAATTAATCCTTTTTTTATGCCTAAAGTGGTATCCAAGATTACTTTAGGCCAATCTATCCATGTTCTTGTTTTCTTTCCTGAACTCAGAAATGAGGAAGAAATGATATGTCCACCGACAAATCAGGTACTATCTTAACAAAGCTGAATCTTTCAGATCTTCAGATTAATTGTTAATTTTCTGTGACAGTAAAAAAGGAACAACCTGTGTCAAAACGGACCATTTTTCAAATGGTTATCTAAGGCTATTACATTTTGTTCTACTCACCAGAACAGTACTATTCCAGGCAGGGTCAAGACCCACTCTGCCAGGGCCTTGGCTTCACCTATGGCTTTTTGGAAAGGGTTGGATTCTAGAAGTATTCTAGAAGCTGCAACTTGGTCCTCTGTTCATACTTTTACAAAGCACTCACTCTAATCTTAATTCTTTCTGTAGGTCTGCATGAGGCTTTGCAAGGACCATTCTCTTGCTCTCCTGGACTCTTCTTCTTCCTCCCAAATGTAGTAAGCTAGGGTAATCTACCCAGCTAGATAAGGCTACTGCAGCAGTAATCAATGTGATGAATATAATATGGTTGTGTAAACTTACCATAACAGTAGATGTTCAAATGATCAGTGGTGCAGTAGCCACGCCCTTCCTCCACTACCTTTGTTTTTTTGGTGTTTCATTTTTGCCAGAGTGTGGTTATTTATTTTTTGTTTTCCTAGCATTGTCCTTTCAAGGCTCAGCCTCCCCTCTCTCTGTTGGCAGGAAAGCTCTGAAGGGCCTTGCTCCCAAACTTGTCTTTTAGTCAGTTCAACTAAAGATGCCAGAGAGTTTGAATGCATAGAAGGTGCCCTGGAGCTTCAGAAGCTGTCAGTCTGTTATATCCTTGGCAGGATATAACCCATATAGCTGTATCTACTGCAGTAGTGTTCATTTGAACATCAACTGTTATGGCAACTTTACTTACACAACTGTGTTTTTTTCTTTGTTACCCTTTGATCTTCACATTGCTTCATGGGTATTCACAAAATTTCTAGCTCCTGTGATAGCCTACTGCAGAGTACAATGTTTCATATTTAGATGACCTGCTTGTCTTTGCAGTGTCCTTTTTCAAAAGCATCAATAATCTCTCATTTGGGTACAGGATCTCCTACACAGATAGGGGTTTCAGGAGACTTACAGAATTCTTATCTCACTCCTTTCTACAGGATTGTTTTCCTGTTATGTCTCCTGGATACCTCAGTTCAAAGAGCTTTTTTCCACTGGAAAAATTAGGTCTGTATATAGATCTATTCCTGAGTTTTTCTTCTCAGGCTACTGTCTCAGCAGGGGAATTCCTCAGGATTCTGGGGCTCATGGCATCTAGGATATCCCTGATACCTCTTGTATGAGAAAAATCTATTGATACCTGAAATCTGTATGGCTGCAATATCAACATTCCCTGACATTTCAGATTCCAGTTTTAGGATTTGTGGGAAGGGAATTTGTTTGGTGAAGACACCACATTTCTCAGAATCCAAGTCTCCCTACCTCTCCTCTCCAGCACAGTCTGTCTGAACAGATATTTCAGACTTTGTTTGTGGAGCCATGTCTATGGGAATAAAAAAAAAACAGTATCTTTGGAACAGAAAAGACAGAACAAAACACTCATACATAAAAGGAATGTTGGCACTTATGAACACTCTCAACTCTTAATCATCTCTGGTTTCCAGGACCTCTTTAAATGTTTACAGACAACACCCCAGTGATGTAATAAATAAATAAGTAAGGGGAACAGATCTTAACCTCTGTGCAGACTAGCCGTGGTAGCTTGAGATATAGCTTTTCAGCACAATCCCACTCTATAGGCATTTTGTATATCTTCAAAGCAAAATTGTGCAGCAGACAAGCTGGGCAAGACCAGGACAAACTCTCATGACTGGAATGGAATCAGAGGATCTTTCAGGAATTCATCCAGCTGTCGGGAACACCACAAAAAGATAGTTTTGCCTCCACTCACAACAATCAGTTGGTAAAATTCTGCTCCTGGAGTCCATGAAAGAAGGTCAGGAAGACAGATGCTTTTTCTTTTCTAAGGTAGGAATGTTCTCTTATGCTTTTCCACCCTTTCGACTAAATAGGTCATCTGAAGATTTAGGAGAATTTCCCAAATATCATTGTGGTGACTTCCTTCTGTCCCTGTCAGCAATTCTCCCTTCTTTTGGAAATGGCCAGGGGCAACTACCACAAGATTCCTCACATTCTGGATCTACTCACACAAGAGCAGGGGTGCTTGATACATCCTGACCCCAAACAATAAAGGACTGCCTGAATGATGCATCCTGACCCCAAACAACAAATTGCCTGGACGATAGAACTTTACTAACTTTTGGGCACCTTTTTTTCTGAGAACATGCAGCAGGTATTAAAGAAGACAAGAACATTTGCTATTAGAAAATCATATACTAGTAAAGAGAAGATGTTTTCTAGTTGGTGCCAAGAAAAGGAACCTGTACCCATTCAGGGCTACTGTTTCTGTGGTTCTACATTTTTTTGTGTGAGTTACCATCCTCTGGACTGTCTCATTCCTCAGTCAAAATTCATGTGTCAGTCATTTCAGAATTTCCACCCATGAATCCCTCTCTTTTATTGAAGCTTCATGTAAAACGGTTTTTGAAAGGTGTGTTGCATTTGAAGCCTCCTAAAAAACAGGTGGCACCTCCTTGGGATCTTAATTTTGTGTTACAAAAAAACTAACTCTTGCTCCATTAACCCATTTGAAACAGTTCATCAAGCTGTCTTGGGGTTCTTAACATGGAAAACAGTGATGCTAGTTGCTTCTGAGTTGCAAACTCTTATGATGGGTCAACCTTATCTCATTTTCTACAAAGACTGGGTTTCCTTGAGAACTAATTCTTCATTTATGCCTAAAGGGGTATCCAAGTTTACCTTAAGCCAAGCTCTCCAATTTCACTGTCTTCTTTCCAGAATCTATGTTGATTATGTTGGGTATGGGTTTCACTTGTTTGCAGTGATGTCCCAAATACTACCAAGTGGTTGTATGGCTGTAAGATTCCTCCAAAATATTGTTATGCCTTCTTTTTAAAGCAAATTGTATAATATAATCATGATTATTGTGCTGAATTTTAAAAGTGGTTAGGAAACTAATACTGAGTGGATGACCAGACCTTGTAGTATTGTAGTTGCTATATAGAACTCCCTGCCTCCCCTATTGTCTGTCAATGTCTTTCCTGTTTGATGTCCCAGGCTATGCTGTTTCAGATTATCTAGTTTAACTTGTCCTAAATTTAATACAATTGGAAAAGAGGGTTACATGTTGCATTAGTTTCCTTATAGGAAGAGAATATATGCTCATAATATGCATTGTTTCCAAGTAATGTAATTATATATCTCATGTAGGTGTATGTAGTTTATTGGATCCAATAGTCTCACTGGTAGTTTGTTATATAAATGTGTTATTTATTTTGTAAAATGTTCTAACGTCCCTCCGCACCACACGCTCCAGAGACCTCAGCCTCATTACCCCAATCAACAGAACATGCTGGAGGGAAAGGTTCATAACCCAGAGACTGCCCATGCTATGGAATAGACTTCCCATACATGTCAAGCAGAGCACTTCACTGGCCCTCTTCAAGGGAAATCTTGATGAGTGGATGGGAAATAGAAAATTCACCCCGGGGATCACTCCACTGGCTCAATTCAACAGAGGCACTAGGAACTAAGGTCGGGTGGCACAATGCCAGGGTAATCCTATTGGCTAGGCTTGTAAAGGCTCCAGGGCCATTAGCCTAGTAGACACCTATGAATCTATGTTGGTATTGTTCAAAACAGAGTTAAATCCATTAACATTATGTGAAATCTGCTTGAGATTCTGGAATATCTCTGTTCATTAATGACTCTGGCAGTTTTTGCAAGGATTCGAAGTCAGTTGTTTGTTACTAGAGAGCTTTAACAACAGAAGTGCCTAGTGCCTCCCAGATATAAAACCATTTACCATCATCAGACTTTGTGTCAGCATTTCCTGTGACAGTTCTGGAAATAAAGGAACCTGAGTTAGAGTGTTCTATTATGGGAGGGACTGAAATTCATCCAGTAAATAAGGCTGTATCTTCTATCTACACACAACTTACATCTGCCAGCAAAGGTTGGTAGAGGAGTTGTCAGCCTCCTCTGAAAAGGCTTCAGGAACAGCATTAATTCCCTTCAGTGAATGATGTAGGTCAGGATTCAGACTCGAATACTCTACAAAGATACTGATAATACCTTTTATGTGTTTAAACTAAAGTTAAGAAAAAGAAAGAGGACTCTTTCTTCCATTTGCATTTAAGACGATGAGTGTATATTTTTTTTACCTTAGTTTCTTGCCTCAGTATATTTTTCTAATCATGGAAGACTTTTTGCAAATTTTTTTATCCTCATCTTATCATAAACATCCTAGGAAAAAATTCTAATTGGCATCTTTTTTTAGAAATGTTTTCTCCAAAAAGGAGACTTTGCAAGTGCTAACAGTCATAGAATTTGTGGAGAGTATTACTTCTTCAAAATATTTCAGAACTTAACAGAATAAGAACTTATAATATCCTTACTCATGTCTACCAGCTCATTTTTTTGGCTTACAATTTATTCTCGTCTATGTGTTGACCAGCAAATGGAGGCGTGCTCCAAATAGGTCCTAATATTTGCCCAGACACGCACACACACCTTTCAACTTCTTTGCTCATGAATTCTGAACAATATATTTGTATACCCCAATGAGACGTGGAAAAAAATGTTCCCACATGCAAGAGGTGTATCTTGAAAATGTGATGCTTGAGAAAGAGGACCTTGAGAGCATATATGTTGAGAGTGCAGAGTTGCTTCAATTCAGAAATGACTTGAGTAATATGCTAAGTCTTCTACTTGGAAGAGAATTTAACATCAGTTTAGAAATCTTTTTGTTGAGTTAACTTAAGACACCATGTACTAAAGAGGTGAAAGCATTGCTATCTTTAGTAATGATAGTGGCTATGAAAGCTATAACAAGAGCATGGAAAACCAAAGGTAAAAATGATGATTACAGATATTAAAATGTGGAACTGGGAACTGCTAGAGGTCAGAGGTAGCACTCCATAGTAACAAGAAAAATGGCCTGCATGGGGATGCAGTAATGGAATTTGAACTTGGAGGATGTTGACACAGAACAAATTACCTAACATCTGCATCTATTTAGTAAAATAGACTCCAATACAAGGTGAGAAGTCAGTCGTCCAGTTGTTAAGAATTACATTAAAGTGAAAATAAAATAATATGACCACTAATTAATACCTTATCTCAGATTAGGTTGTAAATAGCTAATTTGTGTGCTTAGCTGTTTTTCTTCAATGAACAATGTTATATCAGACATGGAATTAAAATGGATTGAATAGTGGGCAGTGGTGTTTAGATCTGCATACTTAACTATGGTAAAGTATTGATAATTGAACATTATCATTAACTGACAGACATGAGGGCTGCTGTGTTAGAACTGTATACATGTATAATAATAAAATGGTTGTATCAGCAATCAGTGCCAAAATAAGTGTACCATACGGGGGGGGGGGGGGGGTTGCAGAGTAATGTTAAATTGCAAAAATGTTATAAAATATTTATATTGGTTAGAAAGAAAAGAAGACTGGGCAAAACCAACAATATTTTTGGGCAAAGGGTTACAATCACGGGCATTTTTTTAAATATCATTCTAATTCAATTAAAAAGATAGAATAGTAAGCTTTTTGTCAATGTGCATTTTCTGAACAATAAGAAGTATGACACTCTAAAGTTTGACATTATGACTAAGCGTAATCCTTAGTGAGTTACCAGAAAAATTAAAAAAAAAAAAAAAAATTTACAAGTGGTAGTGTAAACACATGAAGCAAAATAAAGAAAATTTTGCAAAATTCTGGCATTGGAGAGGTATGCATACAGTTCAGGGGGTGGGATTTCACTGAAGAAGTAGTCCAGTTTTTCCATATAATTTCATGAGTGATGCTGTTCACCAATAATTCCCCTTCTAGGCAGACACCTCCATCCATATTTTATTTATTTTACATTTGGTTACTGGGAAAGTCCGATTGGACACACGATTGGACACACGTCCTTTTTCAGCGGAGGCCCGGGGAGAAAAGCTCCACATACAATACAAATTAATAAAGTACAGTTTCACAGATACAGAAGCATAACACTATACAGTTTACATCAAATCAAATTAGGATAATAGAACTTTAAAATTTACATCAATAAAAGCAGGATGAAAAATGGTACAGTATACAGGTGCAGAGATGGAACACCTTAGACTGTACAATCAAAATAACATCTAGTATGATATATTATTATAGTAATATAAAGTATACACCAAGTACTTAGAAGGAGTAACTGTTGAGAGGAAGAGAGAGGTATGAGGAATGAGACTTGGCATGTAAAGAGAGGTCTACTGCCTGAAAATAAGAGAGCAGTGATTACCCTGTGTGAGCAAGAAGAAGATGGAATTAGACTAACCTGGGGAGTCACAGTGACAAATCCAATTAGCTTGTAAGTGTGTTTTTAGAGATTTCTTAAACTGAGCTAAGAACATTGTGGCCAGTATATTAGTGGGCAAAGTGTTCCATTTTTTCGCCATAAAATTTGAATAGAGGGAAGATCCTTCGGAGTTGTTAGCTTCAGTCACTTGAAGGAGGGGTTTATTGTTGGAGCATAGGACCCTAGTACTGGAGTAAGAATGCATTATGTTTTGTAGTGCAGGGGTTTTCTCAGGGTAGTAAAGAATCGTATGGGTTAGTATAAGTTGGTTGTAAAGGAGAAGATGGGGAAGTTCAAGCCAGTTGAGTTAAGGGCAGAGCAGTGGTGTGTTAGTTGTGGGTTATTTTGGTGAACTTTGCAGTTTTGTTATAACGGGCATCAAATTTAGTTATATCTAATTTTCTAAGACTGTTGAGGATAGGGGAGGCATATAGACGTGTAGAGATGAGATGTGTTTGTGCTATTGTAGCCCTGGTGTTGTTTCTGAGGAATTGTTTATTTCTATATAGTCCCCCTAATTTCTTGTGTACTTTCTTTATGGTGAGTGAAATAGGAGTGTCAAATTTCATGTTGCAGTCTATCTCAACTCCTAGAAGTTTGGTGTGAGTGACAGGAGAGAGAATTGTTTTATTGTTAGAAATGATAATAGACTTGGGTATGAGAGTGGTGTGATTAGTTGGCTGGAATATGAGAAGTTTGGTTTTATTGGTGTTTAGCATTAGTTGAGAGTTGGTAAGTCATTCTTCTACAGGAAGGAAAGAGGACTGTGTTTTTAATTGCAGCTCTTGGAGGGAAGGAAAGGCACAGATTAGTGTTGCGTCATTAGCATATTGGATGGCTGAGGCATGTAAAGTAGAGGTATGGAGGTTGTTAGCAAAGACAGAAAAGATTAAAGGGCCAGGAATGGAGCCTTGGGGAACACCCAGTGTGACTGGTAATAAAGGAGAGAGTTCTTGCCTGCACTGTGCTGCTTGTTGTCTATTTGTTAAATAACTTTAAAACCAAGTAATGGTGGGCTTGCTAAATTCAGTTCTGAGAGGGATTTAATAAGTTTGTTGTGGTTAACCATAGCATATGCCTTAGACAGGTCAACAAGGATAGCAGAGACATAGTTGCCATTATTTCTGTGGTTGTTTACAATATGGGTGAATGACATAAGGGCTGTTGTGATGCTGTGATAGGGCCTGAAGCCATGTTGAGTGTTTGTGAGAAGGTTGTGAGTTTTGAAGTAATCCATGATTTGTATGTGTATACACCTCTCCAGTATTTTGGATAGAGGTGAGAGTATTGCTATAGGCCGATAGCTGGTTAACTTTTTTGAGTTACCCCCCCTTTGTGGAGTGGAATAATGTGAGAAATCTTTCAAATCTCAGGACTAGATTTTTGGATATTGAACGGTTGATAAGAATGGATACAGGGTAAGCAATGGCATCAGCAGCTCTTTTCAAAAATCTGGCAGTTTATCATCGGCTAAGGTGGTAGATTTTAGCTTCTTAAGAAGTTTCTTATTTGTATCAGTAGAGACAGAATGGAAGGCAAAGCCATTGTTTTTAATATGGTAATTGAGTGGTTGGTTGGAGGATGGACAGCTTTGAGAGTTAGCAAGTGCAAGAATGGATTCAGTGAAGAATTTGTTGAACTGGGTAGCAACACTGAGTAAGGTATCAGTTATGGTTGGGGGGGAGCACCTGATTTTCCCAGGAAGGTGAATGTTAATGACTGACTAGAATATTTTGAGGTTATTTTGATATCTAGTTTGTATATTGTGGTAGTAGCTAATTGTGTCTATTTGACATTTCTTTGCCTTGTTACAGAATTCAGGATATGCCTGTTTGTCTGTATGGGATCCAGTTTTGTGCCAGTGGGCTCAGGCTTTATCTCTGGATTTCAGTAGAGATCTAGTGTTTTTGGTCATCCAGGGAGCATAGTTGGATTTGACTCTGATAGTACTGGGAAGGGCCTGGGAGTTTAAGATATCTAAGGTAGAGTTGAAGTATTGAACAGCATTGTCAAGGCTGAGGTTTTGGAGAGGAGTCCAGTTATAGGCTTTGAGAGCATCAATAAAGCTAGATGGATTGAAGTTTTTTTTATTTCTGATTGTCTGGTAATTGGTGGACTTTTCCTAATATGTGCAATGTCTTATTACAAAATTAGGTAGGTGGTCACTCAGGCTGTCAGGGAGGCGTTCTGACTGACAGATAAGAGTTGGTCTGTTTGTCATCCAGTCAAGTATTGACTGTTACTTGGTTGATTTGTCAATTCTAGTGGGAGACTGGATGAGCTGAGAAAATCCATGGAGGTTGCTGAAGTTGATGGCAGAACTGGAGTCACAGGTCAACCAGTCAATGCTGAAGTCCCCCAGGGTGATGGTTTCATGTAGGAAGAACTCAGAAGCCCATTCAAGTAGGGTCTCTAGTGTGGGTATGTTGTTGCCAGGTGTTATGCAGCAACCGATTATATTGACACTTTTTCTGGGGTTGATTTTTAGTTTTACAAGTATAATTTTTGCATTTCCTAAGATAGGTGTGTATATATCCAAGTTTTCTACATGCAGTTGATTTTTAAATAGTAAAGCTACACCACCTCCTTTTTTAGATGTATGATCATTACATATGTTATTATAGCCTGGTGCTAGAATTTCATTATTGGGAATGTCTGGTTTAAGCCAAATTTCAGTTCATAATACTAAGTCAGGAGAATATAGGGAAAGATTAGCGTGAAGGTCATGGACGTTTTTGCTAATGCTTCGGACATTCATATTTAGTATGAGCAGGTCATTAGCTTTTCTTGGAAGCTGGAATGTGTTATGAGATGGATTACTGTTAGTTAAGTGGATATTGTTATCAGATAGTCCGGGATTTGGATGCATGTCTGCACTGACTAGTCTGACTGCAATGTTTACTTTGGTTCTTTATCCATAGCTCTCAACTGACCCTGATTTTGAAGAATGTCTCAAACTTTGCCTGAAAATGTTACCATGTGATTCATATTTTTTTCTAGTAAATCAGTGTGTATTATAGTCAGTCAATAATGCCAGACATTAGAGTTTCATATTTTTATTTATTCATCAGAAAATGCATGGTGATGCAAAACCTGTTGTCCTATTAACGTTCCTGAGGGAATTAGTTATATTTAAAATTATCCTTGATTTTGGACCTTTTTGTCTGATTCTTGCGGAAAAAAAATGTTAACAGGTATGCAACCTTCTCATTTCTGGTTTCAACCAGGAGCTAAGAGGCAGAGCACATGTCCTACAGCACATGCTTCCACCCCTCCCCCAAAAGAATCAGTCAGGCTTAGGCTTGATTCCCTACCCTGTAAAACAAGTTGGTACTACAAGTGCTCACACCAAATTCCCTACCCTCCCCAGCCAGCTGCTCCAGTGCACATAAATTTGATAAGGGCAACCCTCTTCTTTATTTTACATTAAAAATCAGACTCTACTATATTCCCCCACTCTGTGATGCCACAGGCTCCTACCAAATCCTTGATATCTCAGGTATACTACTTTTACCAGAGTAGTGAGTCTGTTATGAGTAGTGAGGTATGTTTAAAGGATTCATACTGTTACTGTTTTGGAACTTAGAGCTTATAATTTTTTCAGATCACTCTATCCTATCAAAATCCTGTTTTCTCTCAAGTGCAGGAAATTATGGAAAAAAAAAGATTTAATACACTGTAATGTGAAGATGGATTTGTTTTTTATTATGAGTCTATAGGTCTTCAGGCATTTAATTGTAGTTATGGTGCAGTTGTTGGCTTACTCGAGCATGCCTGATTGTAGAAGAAAGAATGTTTGAAGATATGAAAGCTCAAGTCCCTGGAAGTCTTTTCTAAGTCATATACACAAAATATGTTTATATACATTGAAGTTGTGGGAGTTTACATATGGTCGTTATTAATTATTATGTAATTTATTTTATGTAAGATGTAAAAGACCCATTTTCTTTCTAATATAACTTACAGATCATGCATTAGCAGTGTGTTATCATTGTTGTCTTGTGTGAGAAGTTAAACGGCATCCTAATGTTCAGTACTATTCCATACTCAAGTTAACTCTTCAGCATCCCAAATGAAAGCAGGGTACTGCTGGAGAATCTGCCCAGATGCTGCAACACTGTCACAGTGATTTTTAGTCAAAGACATCACAGTTGTAAGTATGCCTAATATAAAATTAATTTTTTGAGGATAAGTCACTGTAGGA
Organism: Protopterus annectens; assembly: GCF_019279795.1. Taxonomy (NCBI): domain Eukaryota; kingdom Metazoa; phylum Chordata; order Ceratodontiformes; family Protopteridae; genus Protopterus; species Protopterus annectens. The sequence goes on from NC_056749.1 coordinate 124,710,815, forward strand.
GGAAAGCTACCCTCACACAATCCCCCCTGATATTACATGAGGAGAAGCTTATATTTTCTCAAGATGCTAAACAATTGGACTTCCAAGATGGCTGCACACTGATCAACAGCTTAACTTCAGCTCTCCCGGTGTGAAAGAAGAAACTGAGAAAAAGGGGTACCATTGAAATAAACCAAAAAAGCTAGTTTAAACTCCTGCTTTGGTTCAAGAGGTGACTTCCAGTAAATTAGAGGAAAAAATAAATCAAATGTACTCAGAGGTGATTAAAATAAATGAAACATAGAAGGAATATATCAATTCAAATAACAGAAGTCTGAGGAAATATAGAAGAAGTTTTAACTAGCTGTTCAGATGATCTGATAAAATTGCAAAAATGAGAGGCTGAAATGAAGAAAAAGCTGGCTGAGTATGACGTTTCTTAAGAAAAGCTGTTTTAAAAAAAAAAGTAGAGTTAGAAGACACAGCACATAAAGAAAAACTGAATTTTTCTGCTGTATCAGAGAAACTGGAAGGAACAGATTATGCTAATTTTATGAACATGTGAATAAGCAACTAGACTGATGTTCCACAGCAGGATTTGTTAAATGAAAGGGCACATTGAATGTATGCTTCAAACCTGACCATGAGAAAGCAGCTAGGACCTATATTAATTAAAATGCAATTATACCAACAGAAAGAGTTGATCCTGGCAAATCTGTGGTAGAAGGGCAAAGTATTAAAAACTGGAGACAGAGGAGTGCTTGTTGAAAATTATTATTCACTGTATACCCATCAGAAGAGAAGCAAATTTATCCCAGCAATCTGGCTATCCTCAGAGAATTTTTTTTCCTGAAGGATCAAATACACTTTTGATGCAGAACAGGCTAAGGAGGAAATTAAAAAAGTTACATCAGCAAAAAGTGAGTCAGCAAGCAGAAGAGGACTCTTTTTCTCATTCTTCTAACAATGAAGTTCAAAGAGAAACATTCCAAGTGAAGCCTTTTCTAGTATTCCAAAGGAAAAAGCTTGAGAGGCAGAAAAAAACAGGAATTGTCTAGAAAAATCAGGAGTACCTTGGACCTGAACCAGAATCTATTGTTGGGAGATAGAGAAGATCAGGAAGAAGACCAGCAACACTGAAATGTGAGCTTTTAAAGCATAAGTTACATTGGAGAAATATGACTTTGCAAATAAGAGTGGATGATAAAAGACTGGTCTTTTGCTGACTTTGCTAAATTTGTGGGTGGAGTGTAATGCATGTACCCCACATTATGTCATCAATGCTTAGAAGGATGCTAAAGGGAAAAAAAGAAGGAACTGTAAGTAAAAATGTTGCTCCTAACTTTTCCAAAGATCCCATTTCTAATTCTTTTATCTCTTTTACAATATTCACTACTTCAAATAGTTACTTTAGACTTTGATTTCCATTTTCTACTAATTGTTTATTTGGCATGCACCAGAATTAAAGTTAACAAGACCTTACTATGTCTAGGCAATTCAGATATCCCAGCTCAAAAAAAATCCTTAGTTACACTCCTTTGAGCACCCAATATTTTTACATAGTACTCTGCAGGGAATTTTTAAAGTCTGCCAGCTCATTACACTCCCAAAATACATGTTCTCAGTTACTTCTTTCTTTCTCATCAGACCGCCATCATTTGTTGTCTACCTGAGGAAAAGTTCTTTGGAATCTGTTTGGGGTATAAAAATACTTATGCAAACACTTTCAAGCAAAAATCTTAAATCTTCTAGATTTTGTTGCATATTGGGAGCCATGCACATGTTCTCCTATTGTTTCATTGTGAATTGCTTATCCACTCTCTATTCCCAATCTTTTCTAACCTCTCCTGATTGCTTCCAGTAGTTGCCGTGCAATATTTTATATGCCCTACTAGTTATCCATTTTTTTAACAGCAGCTTCTGATCTGGTCTTTCAGTTATGATTACCCTATCCCTTTCTCTTTACCTGTTCTTTAATGTCAGTCCCTGATGGGGAAAACAGTCTCTAGCCTGCAATTTAAATGTCTTATTGGCCTCTTCTCATTCTGTTATCTTTCCCCTATAGGTATTTGCTTTCAGTACCTAAGTTCCTTTCCCAATTTCCTCCAGTAAATTCCAGACCCCCTCTTGCCTATTCCCTGTATCCCTAATTGCATTCATCCCTATCAACAAAATCTCATTCTTGCATTGGCTTAGTGCTTAGAATACTTTGTGCTACTTTATTAATGTAATATTCTGTATGGCTGTTGTCATTCTCCTTAAGGATCTGCATCCAAAGTCCCATTCTTTACTTATTTCTTGAATCCCCCTGCTTCATTATCATCCCTTTCCACTTTGAATTATAGCTTCCTGCTTGTGTTATGTGTATGGGCCTTAAATGTGTAGCTCTAAAATATTCCTTCAAACCATTTACTCCTAAATCACCTTGTGCTGTTATAAGAATCCCACTTGCCCTCCCAGATAAAATCCTTCATCTTGTTAGTATTTACTGTCGACAACATCTCCTCTAGTTGACAAAATATGCCTGACCTGTAAATAAAACTCAAGGGACTAAAAACAGTTTCACTGCTTGTATCTTGCTATCCATATCCATAAAACAAAGCTTCCGATTTCTCAGGTTTTGTATTATCTTTTGTTTAGTCTCTTCCCACATATCTTTATCTGCCGTAACAGAATCCTTTGTAACCCATACTTCTAAATATTTTATTGTGTTCCCATAAATATGAGTATTGCTGAACCAATTCATGTGTGGGTACATAGTTTACAGCTATAGCCTTTGTTTTGTCTTCAGTATTTTTTTTATTCTGATTAAAAAAAAAATTTAAACTGTCTCAAAATGTTCCACAACACTAAAATGTCCATTTCTGTTTTTAACAGGTACAAAATAATACCATCTGCAAATAAAGCCAACTTGTCTTGATTACTATACCAATTATATCCTTGAATTTCTGAGTCCCACTGCAGGTAATGGTAGCCCGTGTGACCTGTGTGAAGGCACATGTGTGCTGTGATAAAGAGGCATAGGTGGTCTCTATAGTGACTTAAGTGCCCACGTCACTACCTAAGGTGATGAGTCAGACATTTATATATACTGAATTCTGATTGCATGGATGCTGGGAAAAACTACAAACCCTCAGATGTTTGCCTGGAGGATGACTCCTCTGGATGTTTTTCATCCCCCTGTGGGGGACTTCTCACTCCTGTGGTGCAAAGGGGTTTGAGTCCAATAGGGTGTGGCTCAATGGATAACAGGCAGAAGAGAAAACACATAGAAAAATTGAAAGGACAGACTGTGAGTGTAGAGGATAAGGCAAGATGAGACCAGCAGACAGGATGGGATGGGGAAAAAAACAAGAGGGAGAAAGGCATTGGGAAGAGGTCATGGGCAGAGTTTACCAAATGAGTACAGGCAAATGACTTAGCAAAGAATAAGGGGAAGGGATAAAATGAGAAATGCTGACAAGAAATGGAATACAAAGAGAAGGAAGCCAGGTGAAAGGACAGTTGTATAATGTACAGTAAACTCTCGGTTAACCGGAACCCATAGTGATTGGTAGATGCTGGATAACTGTAGTTTCTGGTTGCTTAAGAGTTACTATTATAAAAAGGCCTGACTAATACTGTACTCTATGCTATTTGTTTGGTTTGACTTGTTCTTAGGTTGGGGATTGAGGGAATTTATTCCTATCTTCCTTTTTAAAACTCTAAAAACCTAAGGTATGTTTCTGCCGGGGGGGGGGGGGGGCAGAAAGTGCAACACATGAAAACTGTACTCTGTTTCTTTGATTTGTTTGTTCTGGTTGCTTGAGTTCAACTTAACTGAGAGTTTCCTGTAGTGACAAGTGATAAGATGGAGAACCAGACAGAGGATGCCAACCTTAGGGAGGTAGGTTTACATTGGGGAAATGAGACAACTTTGCCTTATAGTGGGCAGGAGGGATGTTTGCAGGCAGGGACTGTCAGCCAGGTGGGACAGGCAGATGGTAAAAGAGAACAGTGAAGAGGTCTTGTAGGAAGATCATAGGATTGATGGTAAAGATAACAGGGATGGAAGCAGTCAGTTTGTACAGTGATAACACTATGGATAAGAATGGTGGTGGCAAAGACCTGGATGTAAAGCAGAGAAAAAGAATTTTGGTGACTGGAGACTTAATCACAAAGGCGATTATGGGTCTAGGCAAGCAAGAAATGAGAGAACAGATTTCAGTGAAACTGATCTTGATGCTTAGACTCAGCAAAATGTGGGAGGAGGTGACCGCAGTCACAAGGGAAATGGGTGTACAGTTGTTGTGGTGCATGTAGGCACTCATGATCAATCAGAAGAGGGAGCTGAGGTGTCAGCAAGCAGATATACTTGACTTGAAGTATGTGAATATGAATGGATTTTACATTTGAAAGCTGACCATACTCCAGGATTGTATACAGCAGTAAATTTGAAACCAATATTAAGAAAGAAACAAATGTTGAAATAGCTGCTAGAAATGTTATTGTTTATGGTCTGCATATGTCCTAATATTTTATTTTATTTTATTGTTTTATGGATGATACCATTTAAGTTTTTTATATATAATTGAATTATTAGGTAACTGACTGGCTGTGTCACATGATTTTATTGCTTAAATATGGTTTGAATTTTTACTATTGTATGAACACGCTGCGGAAGGATTTTGCCCGAAAGCTGCTTTGTGAGTTGAATAAAAGTTCTTTTACGTTCAGCGTGTCTGCATTTTCAGAGTTTTTTTTTGTTTTAGTGTCAGCAAGCAGTGCCAGAACAGTAGCAAAGAGATCCCAGGGATGAGGGGCTGACAGTGGCATTCTCAGAAGTGCGAACTGTAATTGTAGCAAGTTCACAGAGGAAAGAGACAATTAACAAGTATAATGAGCAACTGACAGTGGACAAGGGAAGACGTCTTGAAACTGGTAAGAATATGGGGGAGATCTGCAGAGGTCAACTCTATTCAAGAGACAAGCTATATTTTAGCCCAGAAGGCAGAGAAGTGCATATTGCTGGGTTAGAAAAGCACAGCTCAATGGCTGTAGCTTTAAACCAAGAAAACAACATTCAGCTGCACAGCTAAAACTTCACACTACCAACCTAAAGCTGTTGCGAAAAAAATGAAGATGCACAGCTCCACAGGTAGTGGTGTGAAGTTTTAGCTGTGGAGCTGAATGTTGCTTTCACTACAGAGTTTGGTTTGTACTGTAGCTTTAAACTAAGATAAAAGTGACAAAAGCAGGGACCAGATGTTTAGGCAGAATACAGAAGTTAAAAACAGATACAGAAAGTAAGAGAGGAACAAATAGGTGACTCAGAACAAGGCTTGAGTTTTCTTACTCTGCAATAAATGCAGCCTAGTTAGGAAGACTGGGATCAGGTCCAAGGGGAGGGTGGGAGGTATTGCTGGTATCACAGAACCATGGGCCAGTGACAAAACGTGGTGGGACATGGAGGTATCTGAGTGTAGGCTTTCTATGAATGACAGGGAAGGGAGATATGGGGATGATCTAGTAATGAACATTAAAGAAGGAATCAGATGTGAAGTCTGAGAGGAGAGACACCAAACTAAGATTGGGGAAGGGGAGCAGTCTGGCTCAGAGGCTCGGTAAATTGTCCTGGTTGTTAAATTGTAGAGGAAAGGGGAAAGTTGGGGAACTAATACATGGTACCATCCCCCCAGATAAGTGAAGGGAAGAAGATGAGAAACAGGAAGGGTGAGTAAGGGATGGGGATAACAAGAAAAGGGTAACAGTCATGGGAGATCTGAATCTGCCAGGAATAGCTGAGGAGATTCTGCACAGCTGTGTAGAGGTGAAGCAAGAATTGCTTGAGGTCTTAGACCATGAGGGATTCATCCACAAGAGGAGGGATAGCATTCCGGATGTGGTCCTTTCCAGTGCTGGATGTCACAGATGTTCAGGTTAAAGTACCATTAGCTAATGATTATTTTTTTATTTATTTAACATTTGTTTACCAGGGAAGTCCAGCAGGGCTAATTGCCCATTTTCAGCGGAGGCCCGGGTAGAAAAGCTCCACATACATACAAGTACACAGAATAACAGCACAAAATTATACAGATCAGAAAAAAGCATACTATGCAATAGAATACTATACAATACTGTTTGTTCAGTAACATACAATAATTTTTATTAAAAATGCTATATACATCAGAGTAGAAGGTGGGAAAAAGAGTTTGAGGGTGGGCTGAGGTGGGGAAATGGTGAGTTAGTTCAGCCAGGTGAGGAGCAAGAGCATAACCAGTTGTTATTCAGGGTTACTTGTTATTATCAGGGATGCAGTGGTGCATCAGTACCATTGTCACCTCACAGCAAGAGGTTCTCCAGTTCAATTCTTAGCTGCAGTGCCTTCTGTGCGGAGTCTGCTTGTCCTCCCTGCATTTGTGTGGGTTTTCTCCGCGTGCTCCGGTTTCTCTCATGTTACAAAGACATGCATCTGGAGCATTTCTGCCTGGGCCTCCGCTGAAAATTGTCTCAGTTCCAAGTCAGACTTTCCCAGTAAACAAATGTTAAAGAAATACATAAATAAAGAAAGAAATCCTGCCGCTGTGTGGTTAGGAGTAAGGAGAAGAGAAAGAATACAAAGACAAAGATGATGGTGTGGAATTTAAAAAAACGGGCTGTGTTGTACTGGGAAGATAATCAAGGATAAGTCAGGGGCATGGAAGTGAAAGAGGGAGTAAAAACAAACCAGTTTCTTATGGGTCAACAGCATTTACAGAAGTACAAAAGCGATATTTGAGAACAGAAAAGGAGATGTTAACAGTAATGTATGACTGTGAGAAAGTTAATTTGCACGTTTATGATAAAGACATGAAACATGCCACAATCATTTGAAAAGTATATTTAGAAAATCTTTGTACATGGCACCTTAGAGGTTGTAGGTAATGTTTTCTTTTGCAGGTATAGAGAGATTGCAGATAAGGTTAGCTGAATTCATAGTAAAATAACGAACCATAAAGGAATGAAAAAAGTTGAAACTATCATAACACACTTTAATAAAACAATGAATACAAAATTATTGAAATCCATTCAGAAGCAATATTACACAAAACTCCCACAAATACCTATACAAATGTATACACCATCCCACAGTTTAAAAAGCATCAGATTCATCCATGGCAAAATGATATTCATGGAAATATTCTCAATCTCTAATTATATGCTTTAGCTCTACAACTATCATATTACTTGGGAACAAAGGCAACTATATTTCCCCTTTTACTTACTTCCATGTTAGCCTAAACTGCACCATACCTTCCACCTTATACATAGATACTTTAAATGATCCAAATGTTTTCTGTAGAGACTTTGAACCACCAATCTCTAAACATATATATATATATATATATATATATATATATATATATATATATACATACCTCTTCTATGTCTCACCAACAGATACTAGATGTGTACTCCCATGACAAGCATGTTTGTAATTATCTACCCTAGACAATGGTGTTCATTGTTGACTGCATTCACAATTATTATTCAACTGTTTCAGTTTGTTATTTCACCAGGCACTGTGTTAGTTAATCTGTAAAAAAATGTTTATTTTTGTGTGTGGATTCTGTTTACCTGAAGCTTTGACAGCTGAAACTTCAGGCAATTTGTGCTTAATGAAATGTATGGAAAGCATCTAAACAAACTAAGTAGAACACACTTTTTGCTCTGTGCAGCCTATGGACCATAGACTGGGGAAATTTCATTCTGACAAGTCACATCCTTGAAAAGGTGAGCATTGTTGCATATTAATGGAGTCACAGTTCCAGCTCTCTCTTGGAGAAGGCAGCATATAAAGGGTGTTCTAGGTATGTGGCATCCAGAGATCTATTGGTGTGCCAGGAAGACAGCTCTTATTATGTTCATCTTGCTGCAGTGGGTCAGACAGCAAACATTGTCTTTCTGTACACTTCAAAGTAAAGTTCCTTTATATCTTTTCAGGGTTCCCTTTGATATAGTGCATTTTAGGTAAATTTGGTGATAAAAGGCCAAGACTCATTCTCAGTGCCTCATGGTGACCAAGAAGAGACTGATTTCATGCACTTGGCACTCATGGCGTATAGGATATTTTCTTGGTGTGAGCCACTGAAGTCCCATGAGGGTGGGGATACAGCAGGCTCTTCTTCCTAGCTTGTTTGCTGCTTTAGAGCTTTTGATTCAATTGACCCTCTTATATGGTATCTCAGAAGTCTTAGAAGCTACCAGGAATCCATCTATTTGACAGACCCATGCCACCAAATGCAAAAAGGTCTTCATTTAGGTATGGAGCTGGAGAGTATGCTGGTAACCTGTTAAAATGGGGTTGATTTATTTCTTGGAGACACATACTTCTACCATTTCAGCACATCATGACTTTGAGGACATTAGGATCATGACTTGTCATGGATCTGTCAGACAGTTCTTAAGGGGAAATATCTTTGCCCGTTGTTGAAGAAACCTTCTTCTAAAGAACTGAACTTAATGATTGACAGGCTATTGTGCCTACCCTTTAGACTGATTATTTTGAGGACTTCAACTTAACCTCTTATAATATGTTTTTTTCTTGTGACTGCTACCTCTTCTGGAATGTTCTGAGAGGTCTGGATGTTACCTTTAAACAACCTTACTTGTTTGTCTCATTAGAGTTAAGTGTATCTGTCCCTTAGATTAACCAGTTTTCTACCAGCAGTTGCTCCTCAGTTAGAAAAAAAACTTGAGATAAGGATGGACTGAGGGCTGAACTCATGGGAGAGATGATCCTATATTCTCTGCAGATACACACATCCTCATCTTCCTTTTATGTAATAAGGAAGCAAGAGTTTCAGAAGCTGAAAGAGATGATCATCTACTTTGGTTTGGGAAAGGAGGATGTTTTACAAGTGGATTGGTAGCATCATGTTTTCTTCTACCAGGCAGTCATTCAGCCCAGGGGAGTTCCATCAGTAGTCAGTTCAACAATAGGTATTTCTCCTGCCACTATTTGTTTTAGCAATGTGTTCTTTGTAGATGTCTATACTATGGTTTCACAGGCATTGATGGATATTGTTCTCAAATGTTACATTCTGTGTCTTTACTTCAGTAGTTTCCTTTGTCATTTGGTACCTCATTATTTGGACCAGCACATTTGCCTCTTTAGCCTGCATGACTTCTGCCTCACAGGTAGGTTCTTTCACTGCTTGGATATTTCCCTGCTTTTATATACTAGTGAGGCCCAGGGAAGTAAGACATTATATGTATGTGAGTATTCACTATATTCATTGATCTTCAAGAGGCACAGCTGTGGAAGATATATTTTCTATCATCCTGTTGCTTTTTTATGGTTCCTCACCCATTTTGAGTAGTGTTCTCCCTGTAGCCATGGCAAGCACATCAGTTTATATGTGTATGAACTCTTGGTTTATGTCTCTCAGATACTGCTTGTTGAAGTTCTTTGGAGGCAGATGGGAGGCAAGCATTTGACATTAATAGAACAATGATGATTCAGAGGGAAAAAGAATGTAAGAAAATACCAATACTGTTGTTGAGTATTTTTGCAGAGAAAGCATTTGACAGAGTAAGCTCAGATTTTGAGTACAGCAATGGAAACATTTGCATTCCCCTGACAAAATTCTAAGGTTGATAATGAGGATATATGACGGATTGAAGTTGAAAATTAAAGTGGGGGGTTCATCTCTGATATGGTTTTGCTTGAGCAGAGGAACTGGGCAGGGTCCTTTCCCCTTTGTTATTTGCATTATATTTAGAACCATTGGCAAAGAAAATAAGGGTCTAAGAAATTCAAGGATATAATTGGTATGTAAGTCAAGAAAAGTTGGCTTTATGTGCAGATGATATTATGTTATACCTGATAAAACCAGAAAAAGACATTTCAGTGTTGTGTAACATTCTGAAACAATTTCAAGGCTTTTCGGGATACAAAATTAATGAAGATAAAAACAGAGGCAATAGCTGTAAACTATGTACCCACATACAGATTGGTTCAGTAGTACCTATATTTATGGGGACATGATAAAATGAAGTATTTAGGAGTATGGATTAAAAAGGATTCTGTTATGGCAGTTAATGATATTTGGGAAGGGAGTTTGTTATTTCACCAGGCACTGTGTTAGTTAATCTGTAAAAAATGTTTATTTTTGTGTGTGGATTCTGTTTACCTGAAGCTTTGACAGCTGAAACTTCAGGCAATTTGTTAGCTTAATGAAATGTATGGAAAGCATCTAAACAAACTAAGTAGAACACACTTTTTGCTCTGTGCAGCCTATGGACCATAGACTGGGAAATTTCATTCTGACAAGTCACATCCTTGAAAAGGTGAGCATTGTTGCATATTAATGGAGTCACAGTTCCAGCTCTCTCTTGGAGAAGGCAGCATATAAAGGGTGTTCTAGGTATGTGGCATCCAGAGATCTATTGGTGTGCCAGGAAGACAGCTCTTATTATGTTCATCTTGCTGCAGTGGGTCAGACAGCAAACATTGTCTTTCTGTACACTTCAAAGTAAAGTTCCTTTATATCTTTTCAGGGTTCCCTTTGATATAGTGCATTTTAGGTAAATTTGGTGATAAAAGGCCAAGACTCATTCTCAGTGCCTCATGGTGACCAAGAAGAGACTGATTTCATGCACTTGGCACTCATGGCGTATAGGATATTTTCTTGGTGTGAGCCACTGAAGTCCCATGAGGGTGGGGATACAGCAGGCTCTTCTTCCTAGCTTGTTTGCTGCTTTAGAGCTTTTGATTCAATTGACCCTCTTATATGGTATCTCAGAAGTCTTAGAAGCTACCAGGAATCCATCTATTTGACAGACCCATGCCACCAAATGCAAAAGGTCTTCATTTAGGTATGGAGCTGAGAGTATGCTGGTAACCTGTTAAAATGGGGTTGATTTATTTCTTGGAGACACATACTTCTACCATTTCAGCACATCATGACTTTGAGGACATTAGGATCATGACTTGTCATGGATCTGTCAGACAGTTCTTAAGGGGAAATATCTTTGCCCGTTGTTGAAGAAACCTTCTTCTAAAGAACTGAACTTAATGATTGACAGGCTATTGTGCCTACCCTTTAGACTGATTATTTTGAGGACTTCAACTTAACCTCTTATAATATGTTTTTTTCTTGTGACTGCTACCTCTTCTGGAATGTTCTGAGAGGTCTGGATGTTACCTTTAAACAACCTTACTTGTTTGTCTCATTAGAGTTAAGTGTATCTGTCCCTTAGATTAACCAGTTTTCTACCAGCAGTTGCTCCTCAGTTAGAAAAAAAACTTGAGATAAGGATGGACTGAGGGCTGAACTCATGGGAGAGATGATCCTATATTCTCTGCAGATACACACATCCTCATCTTCCTTTTATGTAATAAGGAAGCAAGAGTTTCAGAAGCTGAAAGAGATGATCATCTACTTTGGTTTGGGAAAGGAGGATGTTTTACAAGTGGATTGGTAGCATCATGTTTTCTTCTACCAGGCAGTCATTCAGCCCAGGGAGTTCCATCAGTAGTCAGTTCAACAATAGGTATTTCTCCTGCCACTATTTGTTTTAGCAATGTGTTCTTTGTAGATGTCTATACTATGGTTTCACAGGCATTGATGGATATTGTTCTCAAATGTTACATTCTGTGTCTTTACTTCAGTAGTTTCCTTTGTCATTTGGTACCTCATTATTTGGACCAGCACATTTGCCTCTTTAGCCTGCATGACTTCTGCCTCACAGGTAGGTTCTTTCACTGCTTGGATATTTCCCTGCTTTTATATACTAGTGAGGCCCAGGGAAGTAAGACATTATATGTATGTGAGTATTCACTATATTCATTGATCTTCAAGAGGCACAGCTGTGGAAGATATATTTTCTATCATCCTGTTGCTTTTTTATGGTTCCTCACCCATTTTGAGTAGTGTTCTCCCTGTAGCCATGGCAAGCACATCAGTTTATATGTGTATGAACTCTTGGTTTATGTCTCTCAGATACTGCTTGTTGAAGTTCTTTGGAGGCAGATGGGAGGCAAGCATTTGACATTAATAGAACAATGATGATTCAGAGGGAAAAAGAATGTAAGAAAATACCAATACTGTTGTTGAGTATTTTTGCAGAGAAAGCATTTGACAGAGTAAGCTCAGATTTTGAGTACAGCAATGGAAACATTTGCATTCCCCTGACAAAATTCTAAGGTTGATAATGAGGATATATGACGGATTGAAGTTGAAAATTAAAGTGGGGGGTTCATCTCTGATATGGTTTTGCTTGAGCAGAGGAACTGGGCAGGGTCCTTTCCCCTTTGTTATTTGCATTATATTTAGAACCATTGGCAAAGAAAATAAGGGTCTAAGAAATTCAAGGATATAATTGGTATGTAAGTCAAGAAAAGTTGGCTTTATGTGCAGATGATATTATGTTATACCTGATAAAACCAGAAAAAGACATTTCAGTGTTGTGTAACATTCTGAAACAATTTCAAGGCTTTTCGGGATACAAAATTAATGAAGATAAAAACAGAGGCAATAGCTGTAAACTATGTACCCACATACAGATTGGTTCAGTAGTACCTATATTTATGGGGACATGATAAAATGAAGTATTTAGGAGTATGGATTAAAAAGGATTCTGTTATGGCAGTTAATGATATTTGGGAAGGGACTAAACAAAAGATAGTACAAAAACTGAGAAACTGGAAAATGTTTTATGTATATGGATAGCAAAATATTAACAGTAAAAATGTTTTTAGTTCCTTTAATTTTATACATGTCAGGCATATTTTTATCAGCCAGAGGAGAAGTTGTGGATAGCAAATAATAAGTTGAAGTTGAAGGATTTTGTTTGGTAGGAGAAGAGGAAACAAACTAAATAATTCAACAAACTAATAAAAAATAAAACATGGAAAAAGCACCACTCTAGGAAACAAAAACTGTATGTTAGCGCTTTCATTTACTAAAAATATGTAAACTTCTTCAGACCTGGTCTGAAGAAGTTTACATATTTTTAGTAAACGAAAGCGCTAACATACAGTTTTTGTTTCCTAGCGTGGTGCTTTTTCCATGGTAGGAGAAGAGGGCTAGAGTCAAATGGGATAAATTGGCCCTTCCAATAGAACAAGGTAGTTTGAGATTACCTGATTTGAAGGGGTATTTCAGAGCTGCACAGTTAAGGCCCCTATACATTGCATAAGCGGAAAGCTATAATTTAAAGTTAAAATGGATGATGATGAAACAGCGGGATGTTCAAGAAACAAGGAGACTAAGAAAGTATTCTAAGAAGTAAGCCAACACAGGGATGGAGGAAGGAGATTCTACCAACAGGGATGACTGCAATTAGGTGTACAGAGAATAGGTGACAGGAAGCTGGAATTTAATGGAGAAAAGTGGTGAATGAACCAAAGTATTGGGAGCAAATAATCAGACAGGGAAAGGTAATAGAATGGGAAGAGGCCAATAATTCATTTGGACTGCAGTTAAGAGATTGCTTTACCTATTAAGGAATGATATCAGAATATAGGCAAAGAGAAAGAAACAGGGGATCATAAGTGAAAGACCAACACTGGAAGAGCATTTAGTGGAATCTAGAACAGAAGCTGCTGTTAAAAATGAATAATTAGTAGGGCATATTAAGTATTGCATAGCTATAAGAATCAATAAGAAGAGGTTAGAAAGGATTGGGAAAACAGATTGGATAAGCAATTCACAAAGAAACAGTGGGGAGATATATATGTGGCTCCAAAATATGCAACAAAGCCCAGAAGATTTAAGATCTTTACTTGAAAGTGTTCACATAGGTATTTTATACCCCAGTCAGACTTAAAAATAAGTTTTCCTCAGGTAGATTGCAAATGTTGGAGGTCTGATGGGGAAGAAAGAGATAATTGGGAACATATTTTTTTTTAGAGTAATGAATTGGAAGACTTTAAAAATTCCCTGCAGACTACTCTTTCAGAGATACTGGGTGAACAAATTGGTGTAACAAAGGAACTGATTTCTTTGAGCTGTGATGCAGAATCAGAGTTGCCTAGACATAGTAAGGCTGTGCTGAGTTTAATTCTGGTGGCTGCCAAAAAAGCAATTACTAGAAAATGGAAATCAAAGTCTAAACCAGCTGTTCAAGAAGTAGTGAATATAGTAACAGAGATAAAACAACTGGAAGGGAGATCTTTAGAAAAGTGTAGGAGCAAATTACATATAAAAATGGGAATTCTGAGTACAATACATGCAGAATAATGTTTTTCAGTAGAAATGAGGTTTAAGGGAAGACAGGAATTGAATGAGCTATGTAATGTTTGATTAACAATGACTGTGCAGAATATTATAAGTGATGTATAATGTTTGCAACTGAAATAGGTTAATATGGTTTGTTTTCATTTATATAAATGCATGATTGCCTATGTCAAAAGTGATAATTTAATAAAAATGTTTCTTGTTTAAAAAAAGATCTTTGGCGGCAAAACTGGGGAATATGAGTTCAGGTGTGCATTCCTGATGCAGTATGCTGATGCCACAACATATAGTGGTAGTGGGTGCATGTGCCCCCACAGTGAAAGAGTTAGTGATTACATTACATTTGATCAATAAAATAAGTTTATCTGATATGCCCTTTCAGTGAATGTTGCATCCTGCCTCTGCTCCATGCCTTCTTTTACCTCACCCTTTCTCCACCTGTCACATGCTGTCTTGAAAGTCCTGCAGCATAGATAGAGAGGGGTGAAGGGGGCATCCTCCCCAAGTACTGGCTTTGAGAGGGTGAAAAATTTCATAAAATAAATGCAAAAAAAAAATCTATCTGTATACACACATTTTGCTTTATATATTTTTGCACGCACACTTTCTATTTCTAAATGACCACATCATACTTCTTGGCTGCTCCCCCCCCCCTTAGATGTCCCTTACATGGGTGTCTGCTCACCTCTATGTTTTAATCAGGGGATGAGCCTCAGGTACTGTCTCAAAGTCTGATTAGATGGCTAGGTGGAGGGGTGCAGTTGCGACAACAGTTACTGGGCTTTATCTTTGGTACCCATAGCAAGAGAACAGTTGTTCTGTTTTCTCTAGTTTGAGAAGACAAGTAAATGTAATTTAAAATTATTTTCTGTATGGTATCGATATACTATGTTTTCCTGTTGTATCAGATTCAGAATCTGACTGGTGATTTTTGCTTATTTGACTTTTAAATTTTAATTTGTTTTTCCTTATTTACAGGACAGGTCAGGATGGATATAGAATATTGAGAGGCTATTTGTGCTGGGCAGTCACTTCAAACAGAAGCAGAGCTGGTGGCAACCAAGTAATTTAAAGCAGGTATTTAAATGGATCACTGGTCACTAGAGGCTGGAGAGTGAGGACTTGGTGGGTTGGGTGGCAGCAGACTGACCAGAGTTGGCAGTGGCCATCATACCTTTCACTCGTAATCGGTAGACATTTGAAAATAGGAACAGTGGCCCTTGATTTGAAAAATAGGACCATCCAGCTAAAAATCTGAGCATTTAATTAACATAAAATTTGTTACCAAGTTGCATACAACTCTTTCCGCTTACAGTAGCAATGTTACATAGGTTTCTACTTAGAAACACTTGTTTAAAAGACAGAGAATAACAATAACAAAAATGATCAAACATATAAGCAAATTATCACAGAGACATTGTAAAATCTGTAGACTTTAATGAACTGTATCGCAAACTTCTACCAAGGTCATTTATCTTTGCTTCAGTAAAAGGTAGTTGTAAGATGTTCATAGGTTCATACTAAGCTAACTGCTCTTGTGAGCCATTTAAAGCCTAGCCAATTATCCCTTGTGAGACTCACACCAAGCACCTTGTGTTTGTAAGGCAAACACCTTAACCATTAGGCCACACCCCTTTATTTAAATTATTATTGTCAGTAGAATGTTGGTCATGTAGTGTGGTTTTCTGTGTACTAGACCTGTTCAAAAATCATATGTGATGAATGGGGATTTAGAAAATTGTGTGAAGGCATAAATCAAGCCTGAAACAGCGATATCCTGAAAATAGGAATGTTTCTTGAAAATAGGGACAGTTGAGTGGTCCGCTGGCAGTTATTATTGTAATTATATATTTAACTGGATAATTGCTATGTTATATAATATTTTTTTCTTTTAAAGGAAAGCTGCGTGCTTGTGTCATACAAATTGCAATATGCATATTTTGAAGAATATGAGGCCTTCAACTCATATAAAGGTCTGTCATTATTTATGGAGTTTAAGCCTGTGGTGGGTCACATCAGGGACAAAGTGTAAAATGTGGCTTATATTTATTATAAACTTAGAGAGTTGCTAGATTAATATGTTTTGTTTGTACTACTGTGCATTTTCTGAAGGATGAGGCATGAAACCCAAATGACTGTGTAATTATTTGACTGACAAGTTGAAGATGGTTTTGCACTAATTTGCATTCTCTGAAGCCAGGATATGAAGTTTGAAATACAATTGTCTGTCATTTAGTAATTTTCAAGTTTGGGGGGGGGGGTGGATGGAATCACAGCGTTTGAAATCTTGGTTGTGGTTCTAAACATAGAAAGTTACTAGAATAATATTTTGCATTAGTTTGTATATTCTGAAGGATGAAGACGTCTGAAACCCAAATGTCTGTCATTTATTTAGTGATGACTTCAAGTTGTTGATGGCAAAAGGATCAGCTTAGGAACAAAGTTTAAAATATTACAGTGCTGTTATAAATGTATAAAGTTTACAGGATAATATGATTTGCTTTACTATGTATTTTCTTAAGGATGAAGAAGCCTGATGTCTGAAACCCAAATGTCTGTCACTTATTTAGTGATAACTTCAAGTTATTGATTGTGGGAAGGCTCAGATCAGGAATAAAGTTTAAAATATTGCAGTGGTGTTATAAACATAGAAAGCTGCTAGGATAATATTGTTTAGCAATAACCCATGACTGAGTGTGAGTATTACAGGATTTACCCACAGCTGGCATGATTTGACCACAAAGGTGAAGACCAAGTGATGAAATAAAGCCAACCATGAGAAATCCTGTGATACCTACATCCAGGAGTGGGTTATTGCTATTATACAATGACATTATTTAAGAAAGGAATGGTTTACTTTTCATAAATGTTGTCTTTGTGTAACAGCACTGTAGTATTCCTCCACATTCTGCTTGTTTACCGATGTACTGTGCATGCATATGGGATCTAGGTTCCCATGCTTGCAAAGTACATCAATACAGTGCAGGAGACGTAATGGAGGAGAGACATAATCTCTGTTGCTGTGTTTTCTATTTTTTAACTCCTGAATTTTTCCAAGGGACAGTGCAGAAATACAAGGAAAATCAGGTATGTTTCTGATTCTTTAGTTTTGTAGAATGAATGTACCTGATTTTTACTTGTATTTTGCACTGTCCCTAAGCATATACTAATAGAAAGTCTGACTGCTCAATGGCAGTTCAGCGGCTGGACTTTTTTCAATTAGTATATGTTCGATTTACAATGGGAACGCTGGTTTGGCTGTCCAATCAGCATGCTCATTTCAGAATAGTAATGAGCAATTATTGTATAATTTGTATTACTATACAATTTCTGAAGGATAAAGTCTGATGTGTGAAACACAAATGTCTGTCATTTAGTGACTTCCTTCCAAGTCGGGCTGAGCTCACATCACTATCAGGGAAATTTAAAGTATTACAGTGCTGTTATAAACCTAGAAAGTTGGCCGAATAATATATTTTGCATTTACTAAGTATTTTCTGAAGGTTGAAGAAATCTAATGTTTGAAACCAAATGTCCATCATTTAGTGACTTCTTTTCAAGTTGGGAGGAGACACCTAGCTACTTCTCTGTAAACGTCTCTCTAGATATGATCTTGTGTACCCCTATTTCTTGTTCTCCCATCTTTTTTTGTCTGTCAAAGAAGGGCTACAGCCTCCCTTTCCCCTCCATCTCATGTTGTCTTCCAGTATTCTCCTTTGGATGCTTTCCAGGAGCCTCATGACCCTGTCCTTGTATCTTCAAACCAGCATACTTTACTCAAGCTGTAGTCTAACCTAGATGTGGTATGGTGGGAGGATTATGTCTTTGTTCCTGATGCCCTCCTCAAAAAATACACACTAGGATTTTTTTAATGCTGCTGTAACTCTGTTACTCTGCTTCTGGTGGTCCAGTCCAGATAAGCAGTCTGTATCCTTTTCCTTTTGTTACACACACTCCACATACCTTCTCTCACTATATATATATATATATATATATATATATATATATATATATATATATATATATATATATATATATATATTTATAGTTTATTGGTATCGGTAAACTTAGATTTTGTGTTATTAAAGTATGCATAGGTCTGTTTTGCTATTCACTTTCTTAACCAAACATCTATGCCATTCACAGTACTTGATTACTGGTAGAATTTAAAAATGAGTCATATCTTTTGTGTTGCCATTCCCTGTTTAAATCCTACTGTTCATCCATATCACAGACCATTTCCTTAGCCTTGGTCCACGGAGGAGTAGCCAAACATTTTGGAACTATAGACCACCTTCATACATCACATTACAGAATGTTGTACCTATCTATACATTGGACAGTACACATTTCTACATATATCTTATAAGTATATCATATATCATATAGGTATATATTTTCACTACTGCTAATTTTACCAAATAGTTTATACTGCAATTACAAAAAAACAGTGCTGTGATTATTCAGTCAAGTTAAAAAAAAAGACTTGCTTTAGTAAACCCAATAAGTTTAAGTTCATAGTAATATTTTTGATACTATCTCTGATATGACGGTTTCTGGATCTAAAGTATAATTGAAGGAGCGCCTGATTTTGAATTTCCTATTATATTTTGTTCTGCTTGGGACTGCCAATTCTATATATTTATCTACTAAGGTATTGAACTCTTTTGTGTAGCTACCAGCTGTGCTACCATAAGTGAATTTTGAAACCTCATCATAGAACTGGAAGAGGTTAGTACATTTGCAATCCTTTAATTTATAGATATTAACTGCAATGGAGTTATGGATTTTGAAGGAAAATGCCATAAGCTTATGGTCCAACTTAACTGGGGAAGGAGATACCGAAGAATAGTGCATGATGTGGCCATATTTGTAAAGATTAGATCGAGAATATTATTTCCTCTAGTGGGTTTGTTAACTATCTGTTCCAGGGATTTTCTGTTTACTAAGTCTAAAAATTTCTAGGCATACTCTACATTGGAAGTATAGGTGTTCCAATTTACTGATAGTTAAATTCTCCCAATACAATGGAATTCTTGTTAACAGGGAGTTCATCTGGTATATCTGGAAATCCTATATAATCATCAAGGGACATGAAGGATGTCCTATAACATGTTTTAAGGTGATAAGTACTATTTATGTGGGGTTCTTTGAGGTCAAATTTGTGGATCTGTGAGAAACTGCCTTTAGTTGATATGGTTCTTGACATATATGGAGATGGAGACACCACCACATTAGGTCTGAAGATATAGTCGGTGCAAATCCCAGGTACAGAGGGAGTGCTGTCTTTACATTTAAACCAAGTCTCAGTAATTAAGAAAACATGGGTGCATTCCAAGTGCAGGAGGGCGTCAAGGTCAAGCAATTTGTTCTTGAGATTTCTGGCTTTGAGAAGCTCCACCCTAATGTGATCCACTTTCTGGTTTGATATGTTTGTTACATTGGAATGTCCACTAGTTGGCCTTTGCCTAGTCTAAAAAATTACTGTGAAGGCAGCAAAGGCCTTAGTCAGTATGTAGAAGTCTTGAAATAAAATAAGAAGGCAATTATTTTCAAAGCAAGTTAGATTGTCGAGCATCTTGGCCCATGTTGGCATATACTGGATCTCCTTGAAATAGCACCAAATGTTGCACCAGTTGAAGCCAGTTATCTTTTTCTTAACTTAGTCATCATTCTTAGAGAAGGAAAGATTCCACTTAGGACCTGTGCCTTGCCTGAATTTGTCACTTACATACAGAGATTCAACATGTCTCTCTTCATGTCTCTGAGGGTTTTGCACCCCAAGTCATTCACTCTCACATGGATTACCATCATGTCATAGTCATAGTTGTTACCTGTTTCAGGTACACAGACTGTGTCCTTTCCATTCAAATACTCTTTCATTTCAACAGTACCTCATACAGGTAGTGATCTGTAAACAAATAGTGTACTCATCCAAAGTAATCTGTCAATAAATACAGTACTAGTTTAGCTAATTGTACATTACAATTAGATGTAGTTTCAAACATATGATTACAAAGAAGTATAATGTCTATGGAAGTCATATACAAACTGAAGAGGCAACTGGACTTCACCAAATACAGCTTTCAGTTTGAACAGCACTAACACAGCTATATATGTAAAGGTTATATTTATTGTAAGTTCTCTGAAGAAGAAAAAAATGAATGAATTTGCCAGTGATAACAGTTAATAGTTCTTTAAAGGTGAATATCTTTTGGGTTTAGCTGGCAGATTACCGCATGCTCTCAGACAAATTTGAAGAAATTTGAGATTAAACTAACTCCTTAAGTTAGTATAAGGAGTAAATAAATCTTGTGGGGGCCTAGAATGAGTAAATAAACTCAAAATTTAAATATAATAGATGGGGATGATGAACTGATTGTGATCTAACCACCTGCAAATAATAATAACAACAATAAAATAATAATAATAATTATTATTGTTGTTTTGTTATTATTATTATTGTTGTTTTATTGTTGTTATTATTATTGTTGTTTTGTTATTATTATTATTATTGTTGTGTTGTTGTTATTATTATTATTATTATTATTATTATTCAGATTTTCAGTTTTGCCCTTTTTGGTATATCATTTGGAATTTTACCCTCAGTGATGTTATATTCAACAGTTGGTATGTTAGACATCTTTAATAGATTTCCTACTGCACTCTCAATGAAGTAATGTTT
Organism: Protopterus annectens; assembly: GCF_019279795.1. Lineage (NCBI taxonomy): Eukaryota > Metazoa > Chordata > Ceratodontiformes > Protopteridae > Protopterus > Protopterus annectens. The sequence goes on from NC_056749.1 coordinate 124,731,683, forward strand.
TCTTAAGTCAGATCTGATATCTCTGCCCTTCTAGTTAACCCTCATGTACCTTTTGTTACACTTTTGCTGCTTCATAGGATCATAGGAACTTACTACGCTATTGGCACTGAGGCCCTTACAAGCCTAGCCAAGACCGTGTTCCAACAAGTCAGCACCCTATGCCCCTATCCAGCAGGGATGCAGGTGGAATCCCAGGGGTGTATTTTCTGTACCTCATCCAGTTATCCAGGTTGCACTTAAAAAGGGTTAATGAGGTACTTTGCTTGACATGGAGAGGGAGTCTATTCCATAGAAGGAGGAGTCTCTGTGACACAAATCTGTCCTATCAACAAGTCCTATTGATGTCACAGACCAGGTTGAGGTCACGCGTTTGGGTTACTCGAGTGGGCCTTGACTTGCAGATATGCAGCAGTCCCATGAAGGTGGGGTCTGAGATTGCTTTGTATGTCAGACAGAGGTCAACTCTTAGGAGTCTGTATGAGACTGAGTAGAGGTACAGGTCTTTTAGCCTATCTGTGTAGGGTAGATGTTTGAGGCCCTGGATTCTCCTGGTGAGGAACCTCTCTGGTCTCTTCAGCTGCTGCATGTGCTTTGTGAGGTACATGCTGAAAGGGGCATTGTATTCAATAATGGGTCTTATAAGGGAAGAATACAGGGCTGTTATGACCTCCTTGTCTCTGGATGAGATACCCTTACTAATGAGGTGGGCCATGTAGAAAGCTTTCCATACAATGGAGGTAATATGGTGGTCAAAAGTCAGTTTGCTATTAATCTGGGTGCCCAAGTTCCTCACCACTGATTGCATGCTTAGGACCTTATTATTAATGTGATCATTTGCGGGGACATCACTCTCCCCAAAGGGGATGAGGATGCATTTTTTGGCATTCACTTTGAGGCCATGTTTCTGGCACCAGTCATTTGGGTGAGACCATCCGGGAAGATGTCCACGTCATTAGGGGACTTGATGATAGTGCCCAGTTTGCAGTCATCTGCAGACTTGGTCAGCCACAGCCCACTGGTTTTGCCTGCACCTCAGAAAAGTATATCCCAAACAATAGAGGCCCCAAGACCGATCCCTGGGGTACACCGCTCATTATGGTCTACTGCTTGAAGTGGCTTCCCCTGTTTTGACTAGTTGGGTTCTATCAGTGAGCCAGTTTGCTATCCATCTGGTAACATACAGATGCTTAGTTGTTAGAGTTTATCTATTATACCTGAGTAGGGAATAGTATCGAAGGCTTTGGACAGGTCAAAGTAGACAGTGTGCACCATCTTCCCCTCATCCATGGCTTTGGTGACTGTCTCAAAGAAGTCAACCAAATTTAACAGGCATGACCTCTCCTTGATAAAACAAAACTGTGTGGGATCGAGTGTTTGGAGGTTGCCAATGTCCTTGTTAATGAGTTCCATGATAATCCTTTCCATGGCCTTGCAGATCAGGCTAGTTAAGCTGATGGGTCTATAATTTCCTGGATTGGTGGACCCTCCACCTTTGTGCAAAGGGATGACAGTGGCTGTCCTCCACTCAGCTGGGATGAAGCTGGTACTCAGGCTTTGGTTGAACAGGGTGCCTAATGGTGCTACAAGTTCCTGCCTGAGTTCATGTAGGTTGCAGCCTGCAATATTATCAGGTCCCATGAAGGCTGTATTTTTGGCCTTTGAGAGGGCAGTGATGACTTTCTCCCTAGAGATAAGGGGAGGGGAGCAGGTGCTGAGGATGTCCTGATTTACTTATACTCCTCCCACTTGTTCTCATACAAGATGGTGTCTTCTAATCATGCTCCCTTTTTCTGTTCTGTCTCTTAATGTATACTGCACATATTCCTCTTTCCTTATACTGAAGCCCCTCCATACATTTTTACATTCTAGCTACTCTGCATTGTATGCTTTATATAAGCCTAATTTCCTCCTTTAACTGCATGGTCTCTAGAACTCTATACAGTAGTCCAGACGTGGCCTAACCATTGTCCTGTACAGTACATTGATAATATTCACATCTGTGGAAAACATTCATCATGCTATGTACCCCAGCATCCTGCTTAATGTCACCAACCAATGCTGTATGTTTTATGTTGATTGCTGCCTGCAAAGTACATAACCTCACAATATTTTACCTTAAGTCTCTGTCATCTATTTTCAAATAGTGCCAGCTGCTTCAAAGCCTCCAGAAGCTACATCACTACCCTCGGTTTATGTGTATTCACATCATCTTTGTATCATCAGAAAATATGAGATGACCCTCCATTGTACTGTTATACCAGGCACAGGTTTACTGAGCAGTACTAATTCTATCGCTGAACTCTATAGTGCCGCTTCTAAAACCCCCTCATGCTTCCACTGAGGCAGACATCTTCCAGTCCACTCTCCCATTTTGGTTCCGTTTTGATTTTTAATTTTCCTCTCCACTGTCTTTGAGGCATATTGTAAGAGGCTTTGCAGAAGGAGAGATGCACCACATCCCCTAGGATTCCCACATGGAACTGGCAAAACCTCTTTTGTGTGTAGCCCTGTTGTCTACCACTGGCCCGGGAGATGACCCTTGGATGGTCGGTTCATTCACTTCTAAGTCAGCTGTCATAAGCATCATTGACATAAATCCAGTCCCAAGGCCAAAAGATAATGAGGTGTACTGTTTTTTATTTAACTACGACTTGGAAAACAATCTTGGCTAGATATGCAGGTATTGTTGCTTACGAACACAGCTCGGATTCACAGTACCTAGTGGAAAAAAGTGAAAAATATTTCAGTGTGACTCACTGAAATGTATATTTTGATGTTGAATAAGGACAGTATAGCTCATCTAGTTGGCCACATTTCTCTTTATTGGAACAACTGCTTACCATACCATCTGGGTCTATGTCATCTAATCCAAAACACTATTAGTCGAACGCTTATTAGTTAAACACTAATAAGCAAAAACCCTAAATGTCAAACAAATGTTTCAGCAAAAACTTACCCTAGGTTAAAAACCAGTTGGCCAACCCAGTGAACAACACAAAAACATCACCAAATAATACCCATTCTAATGCCCCAACACCCCTCTAAATAAATATACCAACTTCAAGATCGCACTATAGTGGGCAAAACGGCAAATCCCCAATGACAGCCGACTGGTTGTTTTCCCAGTGAAATGCTTCGCTGAAACGTTAGTTCGACATTGAGACTTTTCACTTATTAGTGCTCGACTAATAAGCGTTTGACTAATATTGTTTTCAATTATATGATATAGACCCCGCCATCCCACACACTCCTAATCAAAACATGGATGACCATATGCTTGATCCATGCATTCTATAATTCCTTCAATGTGTTTGACTCCAGCACCTCTTCAGGAAGACTATTCCAGTCATCCTTCACCCTTTTAGCAACCTGGGCTCTATGAATGCCACTGAGATCCTTGTAGACTTCTCTCATGTCCAGAATCTGCTTTCTCATACAAAAGTATACTGTTTCCATAAATCCAGGAAGTAGATCAATTCTACAAATGCAGCTTTTTTAAATATTATTTATGGACATACTTATTTATTAAATGGATACATTAAAAAATATCAGGTTTCAAAAATCAATAAATACAAGTAAATGCTAGCTGGGAATGTGGAACACTCCGCCCCTGTGTTCTCACAACTAAAGATGCTACAGATAGAGTAAATTTATAGTTTGATTGGGGCTGGATTTTTTTGCCCTGGCCAGTGCTCACTTGCTTCTGTGAAAACAGAGTTTTGATGATTTTGTTTTGTAAGAAATGCTGCCACACACACACATGATTTTGCATCCATTACATCTGTGGAACTGTGAACAGAACTTTGGAGAGTGGAGACTGGGTATACAAATATAAACAATTACATGACATCCAAAACGCTTTCAGAGTGAGACTCTAAATCTGGTTGGTGTGCCTGACTGTTGCAACCAAGGAAACCGTATCGCCTGTTTCACTGTCTCTCTCTTTCTCCAGGGGACTCAAGCTTTTTTAAATATTTTAAAATGTCTTATTCTTTACTGACAATACTAACAACTTATTCCAACAGTCTACCACTCTCTCCATAGGGAAATATTTCCCAATGTCTGGACTGAACTGGATGACGTAATCTTATAGTCATGCTTCCTCCTCCCTGTGTTGTCCCTAAGTTCTTCATATACATTTCCTTCTGGCTCTACACAATTGTAATGAACCTTTTCCAGTAGAGTGACCTCTTTTCTCTTGAATTCCAGCTGTGGTCTTAGAAGGATCTGATAGGGCATAATTCCTGTCCTTCAACATTGTACCCTAGATATTTGCTCTAACATTTTTTGTACCTCTAAATATTTGCCCTAGCATTTGGTTTGCCTTTGCTGCCACCTTCACACAGTTAGATGGTTCTTTCCAGGGTTGAAACAGAGCTGCCATCTTTCCGACCAGTCCATCAGTTTCTTCAGGACTCTTGACAAAAGTGTAACCCCATTAAATTGCATTGGTCTACATTGGTAGTTTCTGCATAAATATCTGGAGAGAGAAAGAGAGAGTGAAAGAAAGAATTTTCCATGCCATACATGAGCTCAAGGAAGAACGGTTTAAGTAGGACCTTGTGTAGGATCAAACTCTGTGGGGCAATGCTTATTACTATTTTTCCCTGGTAAGTCTTCCATCTTCACTATTATCTACCTGCCTGCACAGTTTACTTGCCCTTTACTAACCCTCTTCATTCTTCTAAAAAGCCTGTCAGGGGGAAGTGAGTCAAAAGCTTTGATGAAGTCTAGATGTAGCACATCAACAGGGTTGTCTTTGTCCACATTCTTGACTGGCCTATCTTATGGATTAGTTTATTTTGCTAGAATTGACCTGCTGTTTACCATGTGTAATTCACAGAGGGTCCAGTCCTGCTGCAGGAGCCATATAAGTTTTAACTTTAAGTATGCATGGATAGCAAAACAATAGTCTAGTGACCAGTGAAATACACACACACACACACACACATATATATATATATATATATATATATATATATATATATATATATATATATATATATAGTTATATCAATGGTTAAAAAGATAAAAATACATTTGACTGAAGAGTCATTTCAATGAAAACTATAGAAGCCTATAGATGGTATTTCTGGTGTTATTTTTGAGCTTTTGATTATGGGGATTGTTACTGACATAATTTAGAAGATTTTGTGTGGATTAGCAGTAACCACCAGCATGTTCTACCCCCAGATTTGTAGATGTTTGTGTTTGTGTGCTAGCACTGATTCACTGTGTCTGTGGTGTTTTTTTATGACCATGGAGTTACAATATGTAGTTAAGGGGACTATCCCCCTGCGAAAAATGTTTTCAACAAAATGTCTTTTTAGTCAAATGGAGTTTCAGTCATTTGTACATACTGTTTTACTTCAAAGCTACCTTCCTTTGAATAAATGGTACAAAACTATATATATATATATATATATATATATATATATATATATATATATACATACATATACATATGCATACATACATACATACATTTTATATATATATATATATATATATATATATATATATATATATATATATATACACACACACACACACACGCACACACACGTGTGTGTCTGTGGGTCTAGTTCTAAAGCTTGACTCCCAGATGGCCGACTTTCAAAATCCAGAGATGAAAATCATGAAAGTTCAGAAACCCGAACGTCGATGTTTTACTAGGGTAAGTAAACACTTGGCCAACATGCTCTGTTTTCCACTGTAGTGCAATGCTGGAGTTGGAATATTTAGTTAGGGTGGGAGTGGGGGGTTGTATTTACTTACCTCAGCATGAGTTTTGTTTACAGTTGGCCATGTATTTACTTACTCTTATAAAAATCGACATTTGGGCTTCTGAACTTTTGTGATTTTTGTGTCGGGATTTTGAAAGCTGGTCATCTGGGAGTCAGGCTTTAGAAGTAGACCCACACACACACACACACATATATATATATATATATATATATATATATATATATATATATATATATATGTGTATCTATGTATGCATATATATATATATATATATATATATATATATACGTGTGTATATTTATATTTATATATGTGTGTGTGTGTGTGTGTATGTGTGTGTGTGTGTGTGTGTGTGTGTGTGTATGCGTATATATGTATATATAAATCACGTTTTTGTAAACCTGAAAGCAGTGGGTTCTAGTGCTAGGCAGGAACTGATGTTATACCTGAAACGCTGGCCTCTTACTGCAGAATAATGATGATGGTGTACAGGTGTATCGTGCTGTCCATCTGGTGATGTACACGTAAAACTAAGGTTCTTAATTTCTTTTTCTTTTTTAAACTAAGGTACTTTCTAACTGTCTTACTGAGGGTGCTATCCTTTTGCATGTCCAGATAGAAGTGAAGGAAACCAAATCATTATTTGGAAGAAAAAAAAAGCAAAAATGTCACTTGTGTGCCATGCAGCATCTAGTAAAACTTGTTTTCCATGGGTTGCCTGACATTCTAAAATCATACACTTTACAGCCAGTCTCAAGCACCATACGTGTAGAGCAGTATGTTAATCAACAAAAACAGCATTTGTGATGAAAATGACCTCTTACTAGTGAAGTTTCAGAGTAGATTGCTTAAGGTAAAATAAAGTTTCAGATGCATACATGTGGGACACAATACAGTTCCTCTGTCAATAGCCAGTCTGTTTGTTGTACCCTCAGCCTGCTTGTGCTCTTTATTCACTATAGGCTCTGTAAGTTAATAGCATGTTTTAGGTGTGATCTCTTCAAGTTTGCAACAAAAGTAGAAACAAGTCTTCACCTTTGTATAGTGAAGTGAAACTGTGAGGCATTTTCTCTAAGACATAAAACAATGTTAACATGATGACAACAAAATTACAGACATTCTGAATGATATCTCACTAAAGGCACTTACTGTGATCTCTCTTTGGGATTTCTATGTTCAGCGCAGTATTTCTGGGATTGCCATCATTACCCTGTACCACTATATTCATTTAAGGAGACATTTGCTTGAGGCAATTTAAATTCTAGGTATCTTAGGAGTACAGCTATTTTACCTAGATATTTAATTTAGTGTTGAATCATTAGTTAATTAGGAGATGAACTGGTCTGTCATGGTCCCTTTTCAGCCAAGACCTAGGCCACAAAGGCAAAGGTACATGTAATATATACAGATGCTTTTAGACTAGTCTATCAACCAGCATGTTTTTGGGAGGTGGTAGGACACCCACCATTTCACAGAAAGAACAAGCAAACTGCACACATGCAGTACTAATCATGACTGAACTCCAGACCTGGGGGCTGTGAGGCAGACATGTTTAACTGCTGATCTGTTGTGTTGTTTTACATTAAATTGCTTTACTTCCTCGGTAATGTACCCGATTCTTCTTTTTGAGATTTATATAATATACTTTGTGGTATGATGTGATAGTAGGCAGTCAGCAGTGTATCATTATGTGTTTTAAATTGTCTCATATTGAATATAAAATGGGCTGGAGCAAACAAGCTATGTATTTTAACATAATTGTGAGTTACTTGTGACTGGACATACAATGTAAGTGTGACAGAGAGTTCAGTAGAATGCCTAACTAGGCTGTAATTTATATACGAAGACCTGAACTTATATTTTATGACTCTGGCAGCATTCTACACTTTACAAACAAGCATATGTAAAATGTCCACTTAAAGGTAGTGCATGAGCTGAACAGTAAACACTTTAATGAATAAAATATGTAAAAACCCGGATCATTTGCGGTTGTGTCTTTCTTATCTCCCTGATAAAAGAAAGGATGCACTTGCCTTTGTCCCTAAATAGACTTACGCTGTACAAAGAAAGGATCAGAAAAAACATGACTTTTTATTAGCAATCCATTTACAGATAACTAAAATGATTGCATTTTATTTTTCCAAATCCCATATTGATGTTTGTATTAAAACCTGTCCAGATTGTTTCTGGTGTTACATTAATAGTAATTTCTCTGCAACACTCAAATTCATTTGAGTGTTTGCACAATAGACTGAAAGATAAAAAATGTGCCAGCATATTTAATGGGATCATCACTTTGCTTTAAATGCTTACAGATTTCCTGTGTGTTTTGAAGCTTAAGCCCAATAAGGAAAACACATCTTCACTTGAATAAATCCATTAGGCTGTAAGCATGAAGTTTCAGACTGTTCTGGAAGGGACAGAGGGACTCTGAATGAGGCTCAAAACATTGATTTATAATTAATCATTCCACTAAGTGACTCGTATTTGCTCACAGTACTTCAAAAATGTCATGTTTGCTTTGTGACATTAAGTTCATGTTATCTGCTCTGCAGGCAGACCATTGCCTGGAAATATCTGGATGAGCACATCATCTGTGTAATGCTACAGCTGGATAGTAGTTTGAATCTACTGCTGAGACATCTGTTAAAATTTACTAATGCCATGTACTTTCTTGAAATATGATATAAAAAGCAAAAGCAAACATTTTCTTAAAATGTAGTTTGGACTGAAGGAGTTTCAGGCCTACCTTCATATCTTAAGTTTGTCCTGCAAGCGATCTGTGCAAATATATCTGTACTTTACTATAACTATTATCTATACAGTGAGTGTTTATTGTTACACTGTGTAGTTTTTTCCATTCTTTCCTGACTAAAGCACTTTGAATAGCACATACCAAAAGACGAGGCCAATCCAGCTCTAAGCTCTACCTTTGGCATCAAACCCATTTAAGGAAATTGTGGCAAGTTGTGTGGAAGTATTTTTAAGGACATTATAGTGGTGCTTTGAGGAAACACTGTTGTATTTGTATTTGCTAACTGGAGTAGAGCACTGATCTGTATGATCTGTTTTCAGACTTAGCCTGGGAGTGCTAAATAAATTGTTCTGAATTATCTTTGCACCATTAATTTTGAGTTGTTGTGCTTTGGAAGCCTTTCTTACACTCTGTATGGGTGTAATGCAGTCTTCACACTTTTTTTTTTTTTTTTTAAGAGAACCATATCATAATGACATACACATGACCTACCTGTGCCGTACTGTTTTCAGCAAAGAGTTTTATGGAACAAGAATGTTAACATTTATATTTCTGTTTGTGCTAGGGTTGCCACCTTTTCAAATGCCCAAAGTGGGACATTTCTGGTACAAACATCAGATTTTGCAGGCCGAAACATACCCACAGCGAGTACAAAGGACAGAACTTCACTTTTTTGCCTAAATAAAAGCTTATTCTTGTAGCATTTTAGTTGCTTATTCTGTTTCTTATAACATTTAAGTGTTTCAGATACAGAATAACTGTTATAGAACTATTACATAAAATATAGGAAATAATTTTGTCCTAAAATCTCAGGACATTTGCCATTTTTACAACTTTTGTGCAGGACACAACTGCCCAAAGAAGGACTGTCCCTCGCAAAGTGGGACAGGTGGTAACCCTAGTTTGTGCCTTTGGACTTAGCATGTATTCCCCCTTGTTTACCCAGTATGACTGCACTAACTGTGAAGGGTTTCAGTCTCTCTGCTGAGTTACACCTGTACATTGTGGCTTCCTTCTGTTGAGAAATTATGAAAAGTTCTTTTAAATGTTGCATTGATATTCCGAATCTCTAATGACAATATCTTACAGTTTTAAATGGGTCATTAAGAATTGGATATAATGCACAACATTAAATAATATATATTATTCTGCCAGGATGTAAAAGTTAAGAATTCAAGGAAGCAAAAGCCATTAGAGACCATATCTTATGCATGAATGTATCTATCTATCTAATCTATCTATTTATTTTATTTATTTTTATATTAGTGAAGTAGGCAAACTCAGGGATGTTTATTTTAGGGATCACCACTGCATTGCTATTCCGTATGCATAAGACCTGTAAAGGTGGACGTGTACTTTCTGGTCCAACTTCCAGAACCTATGCAGACATCCTCTGGGGGTGTAGTCCATCTTTACCTGCTGTCAGTCCGTTGTTCACCTTGTAAAGAAGCAACACTTGCACCACTGCTCATGTCTTCATTTCGTTTTACTATGAAGAAATGATTGATCAGCAGTCCCTTGTCAATCGTGTCCTTTCTAGACAGCTTGCAGAGAATGACATGTGCCCAGTTTGAGAACTTAAAACTAGATTGAATTTTTATACTTACTTTTTGAGCTAGTTGCAGCTGCCCATCAGTCGTTACTGGATCTGTCCCTGTCCACTGGATCTGCCAAACTGTCCTTAATGCTCCCAGTCTAATTTTGACCCCATTTAAAGACAGTGAAGAGATTAAGGCACCAGGGGCCAGTATCACAATGCTACTGAGATGTAGTTTTCTTATTATGTACCATACCCAACCCCCTACACATGCTCGCATCATCCAAGAGGTTAGTGTGCAAAGTGCTTCACAGCATTTAGTCTATACGTCCACTTGTGACTCAGCCAAAGCCATGCCACCCACCCCTTGACAACACTCCCCGCTTGCCCCTGGCCCCACCTTCCAGGATTGGCTTGCCCATCCTCCCTCCCTGCCTGTGGTCCAAGCCACTAACTGAAGACATGTTGTCTGGGCTGTAGTCATAGCTGTATCTATCTGTGCACCAATGCAAACTAAAGTGGCTTTGTTATTGATGAATTTGACTAGTGGTTGAAGCTTGGGTGTTAGATTTTCTTAATTTTGTAGGTTCATGATATCCTCAGGAAAAACATTCCTACATGTGAGTATGCAGAAGCAGGGCCGGCCTTAGCTGAAATGGCACCCTAGGCAAAGTAGTGCTCTGGTGCCCCTTAAGCCCTGCCCATGCCATACTCATGACACGACCCTGTTTGAGCCACACCCACATATAGGTCACTCCCCATGAAAGCCACTCCAGTTATTTCCTTCAGTTTTTTAAATGCATGAAAATCAGTGAACACTGTCATACTGCAACAAAAGAAACCTTGTAATATAGTTAAAATGCCAATGAAGGTGTAATTATCCTTTAATCTTATCTTGGGAAAGATGAACTTGATTTTCACTCCGTGTAAAACATTAAAGCCCACAGTCAAAGGCTGTCTACTTCTCACATAGTACATTATAAGCATCTTACCTTTGGTCACTGGTGGCACATTCAGGTTCTCCTCACAGCAGATTAAGCTGCTACCAGGAGATGAATTTCCACCTGCTTGTTACAGACTTCATAGTTAAATAATAAGCAGGACTGCACCCATGCACAAATTAAAACAAGATCTGTAAGTTTCATAGGAACAAAACTGAGCAAATTTGACAGTGGTAAGTGGTTTGCACATAGAGATGCTGTAGCTGTTAATACTTGAAAACAAACCAGCTGCCAAAAAACAACATTTTGATTCACATTAAATGTTTTAATATGCTTTTCTCAACCCATGCCGCAGCCAACACTACAGATGAAAAAAGCCAGACTGCGATTCCCATGTGCACACAGACTCCATCAAAAAAATCTGTGTACGATATCAACTGGTCATACAAATGACAACTTGAAGGTGACTGCTACAAGTGGTTATAAGGACAAAAACGGAATGAGAGATAAGTCTTCAGTGTTGCTTTCCTTTAACATGGTAAATAATGCCTCTAAAATGCAGGCATTCCACATTTTCCAAATGTCCATAACTAAGTTTAAACAAGAATAGGCAAAAACTTAACATACATAAATATGTCCCCCAAAGCTAATTTAAACTAACTAATTTCTATAGAGAAAATGTCTAATGCTCAATAAATAAATATATCAATGAATGAGAGAAACATGTAAACACTGTACATAATGTGGTAATATGCCTTTTATGGCTGTTATGATAAAAACTGTGATGCTGTGTATTATATGATGCTTCAGTTAAGGCCACTCAATAAAATCCTCAATGAAACATAATTTTTCAAAAACAAAAGCCATAAATGTAACTCTTTTGTGTATGATGCTGAGTCCCCTATTCCTCGTATGGTGCTGGTGATGCCTTCTGTCAAACCTCACTATTATAGCCAACACCAAAGTTGCTGCATCTTTCAAGGGGCTGAGTAAAAGTCCCTTGATGTTGCAGTTTTAGAGAGCTGCAACTCAGTAGGCAGTATTCAGGCAAATATCATTCACAGATGACAATCTCAACCAAATGTACAACCTCCTATGACAATACTATGAGTATTATATAATGTTTTAGGGTGTATGATATTTTATTTATCAACATACTCCTGTATTGCAAGTGTTGATGTTGCACTTTAGAGAATTGCAATTCAGCAGGCAGTATTCAGGCAAATATCACTCACAGATGACTATCTCAACCAAAAGTGCAACCTGATATTAATTATCTCATAACATTTTGTTGTGTATAATATTTTATGAACATACTCCTATATTGTAAGTGTTTTCCAACCTCTGTTAGAAGTGTTGTTAAACTGTGTATGTAGTTCATGGACTGCTACACCTGACTACATTTTGTATCCTGATTACTTTACACTGACGTATGCCCTGTGTATAGTTCTTTTTTCTAGGTCACCCCTCTTGGTCAGTGAGATTAAGAAGTAAAAATTAAGAGGTTGTGGACTGAGTGTAACAAGCTCACCTCTTCCAGCTTTGGACTGAATGGAATCCTCAGTGATTTGCCATAATTGTGGTGTGACCTACTCATAGCAAGACTTTTCTCATAAATCCAGGGGAACAAAATGGGTGTCAGTGAGTGGATTAGTCCACTTACTCTCACCTCAGGCTCACAGGTTGTCAGACATTGGTGAGAATGATAAGGAGATGTAAATTCTGCATACAAAGGTCTGTGCCCTGCAATGCACTGATCTCAAAGATCCACCAACCAAACTCCCACCCTTAATTGTGGAATCAGTTGGTCATAGGAAGGCTGTGTCTGGTTGTGTGGATTAGTGGTAGGTTATTAAAGGAGCAATACTGTTTAAAATGCTGACTTTATGATGTCAAAATATTTTTTTGTTTTCTTGGATGAATTTATTCATCTGAATTTGTCACAACTTGGAGTGTCACACTACAGACGCAAAATGTGAAAACTAAAAAGTTTAATACTATTTGATTTTAAAATCATAATTTTAGTTCATAGGTTTGTACTAGACTAACTGCCCTTATGGGCCATTTTAAGCCTAGCCACTTACCCCCTGTGAGAATCAAACCCTGCACCTTGTGTCTAATTAATTACTCCACCAATCAACACTGACCAGTTACATAACATGGCAATAAAATAACACTGTCCATTGACATTTAGAAGTCAACATCAGTAATAATACCTAATTGTCTACAATTTTCATTTTAAGCTTTACTGTACTTGATTTCACTGTGCTTCGCACTTCCATTCTACCATTTTATCATATGTCATACATTCTGTCTGCTTGTGACACGTTTGTCATACATTTTGGAAAAGAAAAGTTGAACGATCTAGTAAGTCAGCATCTGCTGAGTACAGAAGCCTCGATGGGAAAAAAAAAGAAAATAGAAAAACACTAGATAAAGAAATAAAGATTAATGACTTCTAAAGAGAGACTGTTTCTAATTAGTAACCAGGTTAAGAGTTTCTGCATAGATAAGACTTTCTGGCTATTTGCGTCCTATTGCAGGTTTTTCTCATCATAAACTGTACTTTATTTCCTTTAATCCAACACCATGAATATCACACATAAAGTATTTTCCCTGTATTTCCTCACTGTACCTGATCTGGCAGTCTTTGGACACATATTGGATTTCTATACTGTATTATTACTGTAACCTCCCCAAGCAACAAGGACCTCTGAAGCTGAAACGCAAACAAACACCAATCACAACCAAAGTGTCACATAGTTCACAACACCTGTGTACCACCCAGCAACAGCCCCTAAGGCAAGACAATGTACCTAACACTTTAGTCATAGGTGACTCTATAGTCCGGCACACTGATGTCCCTCTCACCAGGTTGAACAAGGAGAAAATTACAGTCAGCTGTCTGTCGGGTGCCAGGATCCGCCACATAACTCATGCACTCAAGTCACTCCACAACAAGTACAAATATGACTCTGTCATTGTCCATGTTGGAGTGAATGACTTGAGACGTACCTCCCTGGACTACATGAAAAGAGACATGGAAGCGCTCTCGGATCATGTGGCCCAGGCAGGTATGACCCTAGCCCTGAGTAGCATCCTGCCTTCGCCCAGAATGATACCACAATATAAGGATAAAATGATTGACTTCAACAATTGGCTAAGCTTCTGGTGTCATTCAAAGGGGATCCAGTATCTGTCTGCCTGGGACGACATGAGTGACAGACCACGATGCTTTGCCAGAGATGGTCTGCACCTGTCGCCCCTGGGATTCAGGTTACTGACTAAGGCTCTTGCCACCCCTATAGTGCCTTTTTTAGGCAAAGTTCAAAGGACAAAACCACCACCGTAACAGGTACAAGCATGCAAAATCTGAAGGTAATGCTACTCAATGCTAGAAGTCTAAACCTCAAAATGCACTCTCTCGAGGCACTCCTAAAAATGGAGAACATCAATATCTGTGCAGTAACTGAGACCTGGTTCAAGGCTCCAGAGAGCACCCCTGCAATACCAGGCTACAACTCTTACCACACTTTTCGGCCACCAAAGCAGGACCGAAACACTAAAGGTGGAGGAGTGTCAATATTCACCAAGGATATTCACACCACCAGGCTAGTTGCCCAACACAATATGTCTGAAATTCTCCAGGTGCAACTAACACTAGGTAAGACTGCAATCCAAATTCTAGCTTGCTACAGATCCCCCACCATACCCCAAGATTCTCACTACACCTTTCTAAACATACTGGAAATATTAAGATAGAACCAAACACCCTAAAACTGGGTGATTTTAACTACCCTGCCATTAACTGGGAAAACTACTCATGTGCCAACATCTTTGCCCAACGGTTCTTGGAATTCATAAATTCCAACGCCCTGGATCAACTAATCCATAGTCCCACCAGGGGCTCCAATATCCTAGACCTGGTCATTACCAACATGGGAAATCGATGCTCCACACCTATGGTCACCCCCTCGTTAGTCAGGTCTGACCATAAGCTAATCACCCTTAACATCCACATCCCACCCCCACGCCCCAGTAAGGAAACCTCCATAAAAAATTTCTCCAAAGCCACCTTCATGCTACTCAAGTCAGCAGTGAAAAACTTCATGACACCCATGCAGATGGAAGCTGAAAGTTCAACTGCTGAACGAGCACATCCACTCATGCATAAATCGTGCCATCCCAAATAAACCAAGATGCTCTCATCCAAAAAAAGAAGCCAATCTGGTGGTCCCCTGCCATAAACAAACTTTACAACAAAAAGAAGAAACTGTTGCAGAAAAGAGGAAAATCCCAGGATGCAAAAAACGTCCTTACCAACCTCAGTAAGAAACTGAGATCCCTCATAAAATCCTCCAAAACTAGTTACGAAAATAAAATTGCCAAAGATTCCAAAGACAACCACAAGGCATTCTATAACTATGTCAAGAATCTAAATGGCAATGCTCAGATCTGCTCTGAGCTAAAACAGAATGGCATTAAATATACTGATCCCAAGGATATTGCCAATATCCTGGCAGATCGATTCAGTGTCAACTTCACCCCCCTCTCACCCCCTAAATGGCCCATCTCAATACCGGAAGATTGCCAAATCCCGGTAATAACGGCCACACAGGTAAAAAATGCACTCTCCAAAGCTAAGAATACAGCATCCATGGGACCAGATGACATCCTGGGCTGTGTACTACATGAACTACAGTATGAACTGGCACCTCACCTAAGTGTCATGTTTAATCATAGCCTCACCTCAGGTTTCATGCCCACTGAGTGGCGCAGAGCTACAGTTATCCCACTCCACAAGGGGTGATCCACCTTGGATCCCGGAAACTACCGTCCCATCAGTCTGACAAGCCTTATCTGCAAGGCCATGGAGCGTATTATCATGGAACTTATAAACAAAGACACTGGAAACCTTCAAACACTGGACCCCGCCCAGTTTGGGTTCGTGTAGGGCCGATCTTGTCTCCTGAACCTGACTGACTTCTTCGAATCAGTCTCCCAAGCCATGGACAAGGGTAAGGTGGTCCACACAGCCTATCTAGACCTTGCTAAGGCCTTTGACACCATCCCCCACTCTGGAATCATAGATAAACTTACTAAGCTGGGCATCCAATGGGTTGCTAACTGGCTTACTGATAGAACCCATACTGTAAAAGTAGCGGCTTACTGATAGAACCCACACTGTAAAAGTAGCCAACTCCAAATCCAGCTCCAGACAAGTGACAAGTGGAGTACCTCAGGGTTCAGTCCTGGGACCGCTCTTGTTTGCCATCTACTTCTCTGAAGTACAGGCCAACACTAAGGGACTCTGGATAACAAAGTTCGCGGATGACTGCAAACTGGGAGCCATTATTGAATCCCCAAATGATGTGGATACTCAACAAAAGGGCCTTACAGAAACAGATGTTTGGTGCCAGAGCCATGGGCGCAAGCTCAATGCCAAGAAATGTATAGTTATCCCCTTTGGGAAAAAACATGTATCTATGAATTACCATATAGGTGGCAGTACACTAAACACCGAAAGTGTGATAAGAGACTTAGGGACACAGGTGGACAGTGGTCTCACCTTCGATAACCACATCACCACAACAGTCAGGAAATCCTTCTGTGTGGCACACCTCATCACTAAGGGCTTTTCATCCAGAAAAAAGGAAGTCATTGTCCCACTGTACTCATCCCTCATTAGACCCATTATAGAATGCAATGCCCCATTTGGTATGTACCTCTCGACATCTGCAACAACTGGAAAGGCCGCAGAAATACCTCACTAAAAGAATCACAGGCCTAAAGCAGATGCCCTATGCTGACCACCTTAAAAAACTCCAGCTATACTCTGTCACATATCGTCTACTCAGAGGCAATCTTTGCTTAACATAGAAGGCCATGTCAAACCCAAAGCTGTTGGACATGCTGCACTTAAAAAAATCCCAATCCCTCAGAGCCACATGCTCCAGGGATCTAAACCTTGTCATCACAATAAACAAAACATGCTGGAGGGACAGGTTCCTGACCCAGAGACTCCCCAGACTCTGGAATAGATTGCACATACATGTCAAGCAGAGTGCCTCTTTGGTCCTCTTCAAAAGGAACCTTGATGATTGGATGGGAGAAAGGAAATTCACCCCGGGGATCACGTCAGTCACCCTGCTAGACAGGGGTTCAGGGAAGTAAATAGTGTGGGAAGAAATAGCCAGTGAATTGTTATGGCTAGGCTTGTATGATAGCCTAGTACCAACCTCTGAACCTAGGGAAACTTGTTATTTCCTTTTCATATTTGCAAGGTACATGTTATATCATAAAGAAACTTTACGATTTTGTTGGGAGAAGACAAGTTTCTGTTATTATATTTCTGACTTCAGGCCACCAGTCACATAGAAAAAAAAATCTAATCAGTTTGTGGTCCACCTCAGTGAATGAAGAATGGGATGAGAAGTGGGCGTGAACTGAATTTTATACCAGCAAGCAGCAGCTCACAGTGGAGGAGGACGTCAGTGGTGATGACAGACAAAAGCATCACTGATTGGATGCTTTAATTAATGCTCAGTTATCCCAGCCATTGACATGTGCTACTGTAAATTCAGGGGGAGGGAATGGAAGAGCACAGCAGGTAATCAGGCTTTGTGCTGTGCATGTTCGAGGAATGGACTACGGAAGTGGGGGGAGAGTGCAAATGCCACAGTTAGGATGGACTTGAGGTGCGCTGAGAAGAGTACAAACCTATCTGGACTGTCGGACTGGAAAAAAAAAACATGAATTAAAATAACTACAAATTGCGCCCTTTATGAGGTTGGCCTATACGGCGCCCTAGGCGGTCACCTAGTTCACCTATGCCTAAGGCCAGCCTTGTGCAGAAGGCAAATTCCATCAAAAGATTTACACACACAGTGTTTATTCCTGTGAGCA
Organism: Protopterus annectens; assembly: GCF_019279795.1. Classification (NCBI taxonomy): domain Eukaryota; kingdom Metazoa; phylum Chordata; order Ceratodontiformes; family Protopteridae; genus Protopterus; species Protopterus annectens. The sequence continues at coordinate 124,749,570 of NC_056749.1, forward strand.
GTGTGCTATTTTTAAAAAGAAAAAAACTCTTGACTACTATGGCCTGAAAACTCATGACCTATCTAGATCATATAAAAGAAATTGGGCAAAAGCCAGCCATATCCCAAATGAATCTTCTACCTTTGTCCTCCAATCAAAAAGTCACAGAATATTGAGAGGCCACAGAAGATTACCATTAAAGATTTAGTGGGCAGACAGCACAATAACTTAGAGATTCTGTCAATCCAAAAGATAACTGCTGATGTCTGTATTGGAAAGGGCAAGCCTCATGCTACCCATCCTTGTGTCTATTTGTGAATTCTCACCTGTCATAACCTCTCCAAAGACAGATAGTAGGATTCAGAGTTTGACTGGTGCTTTTCAGACCTTCAGGTAATGAACTGTGATACTTGGGCCAGTTGCCAGTTTCCAGGCAGTCATGAAAGACATCCTCTCCAAACATTACCTCCCATCACCAAGGTAGGCCCGATGACTCAGGTCAAGGTGCCCATCCCTTTTGCTGAGGTCACAACTGACATTTTATTATAGAAGGTTTGTGGAGAAGTTTGCTGTGGCCTGTTAGGAGATTACTGCTCAACCCATGCAACCCTTTACTTTGGAGGTGCCCACTCCTCCAAAAGAAAGGAAAGAATCTTTTCAGACAGACATAGAATTAAAACTTGATACAGAAGTGCTTGCTAATCCCAGATATTGTCCCTAATAGAATATGACACTAATGATGATGAGAAAATGTCTTCACCCTCCCTGTCAGAGGGCATGTTGTTTGATGACTTTTTGTCCTCAATGCAGGAGATTATTAAATGGTGCTCCAAAGAGGTGTTGAAGCCCAATAAGTGATACCTTGATTTAGTGGACATAGAAGAGCCCCTAGTCCCTGACACTACACCGTGTATCTCTGGCAGTTGAGGACACATTCAGATTAGCATCTCTGAATCCAGATTCCTAGATGACCAGCCACAGGACCTGATCTGGTACTATAGAGTACAAAAAAGTTTGAAAACTTTTATAAAAAATGTACACTGACCTGGCAGTGGTACGGATGTAGGCCGTCCAATGATTACAAATGGCTCCAGGTCTAACGGTGTACTGTGATAATGAGAAGAACAGATTACTGGACTATTTCAACAAGAAGGTTTATACAGTCACCATTCAGTCATTCAGGAGGCTATTAAGGAGCCTAGCCCAAATTTCTAGTTGCCCAAAAGCATTGTGTCTGGTTAAGTGACTTGCTTAAGCTTATACAATAGGGGAAATGAACTCTGTACCACAGGAAGTAGTTCATTAAGAACTCATGGTCTTAATCCTCTGTACTACCTGCCAGACTAATGACAGGACTCTTATTTGCCAAATTTTCTAAGCAGAGATACACAAGCAAATACAATATTATTTATTTTTCACCAGAGAAGATTGCTAGAATGAAAATGGACTAAAAGCTAACTAGATGCATATTATATATGATTGTGCTAATCTGAAATGTCATTGAGAAAGAATTAAATATTTTTACAAGCTCTGCAGTCAGATATTTTTTTTCCTTTCAGAAAACTTGGTCATATTTAATGATGTTTGACAAACAAATTACCTTATGGCATTTGGGTAGTAGTGCCCTGCTACCCTTCTGCATTCTCTGTTAGTCTACTAAAACTCAGAATCCCTCCCACTGCCTGTATGTGTGTGTGATTGACAAATCACCTGGCAGCACAGGGACTACCTTACAAACCCACAGTCACGATCTAGGTAAGCAGGATTGCGTGGAATGCCACAACGATTACTAGGGTTTATCATATAGTAAAGAATATGTTCCAAACACAGTACAGGACAGTGCATACAGTGCAGAGTAGTGTGAAAACCCATTCAAGCCATTTTGTACAAAAGCTGGTTAAATGATCTGTGAGGGTATGTTTACAGCAATTTAAAATAAACAGTCATGGGAAGTGTTTGTATTGCATAGGGACACACAGATGAATTGTAGGACTGAACAGGGGGAAATAGGAACGAACAGAGGGAAATAGGACAGGTGAAACACTGTAATGTACAGCAGCTGTGGACATGCAAATGGAAGATGGTTGTAGCAGGAGCACTAATCACATATCAACATGGTACAGTATGGACTTCACAGTAAAACTGTATATTATGTGACTGTCAGACAAGGTGACATAACAATGCAGAAGATATGTCTTTGTGATATAAGCATCCTGACATGAACAATGTCAGGGATGTAATATACAATTGGGGTTGGGTGCATATTGTAAAGCTGTGCAAACTGATATGCCCAAATATGAGTGTAATGTCAGCAGAGGTCTCCAAAAACTGGGACACAGTTACAGGCCCATGGACAACAGTAAAAGAAGCACACACAATCGTGGACAATATCAGAATAATACCACCACTAATGTCATGTCTCTGACACAACATATGTGATTCTGAGTGATAATAGATGGTTCTGCATGAATACACTTGTATAACTATTATGACATGTCAGCAATCTATGAGGGTAATCAAGCACACCGTCCTGATACTGTAACATCTGCAGGAGGTGTTAGGAGGAATACTACTATACCTCTATGTGACATTAGTATAAATCCAGGCTAACTGACTGGTGTGCATGGCATATGTATGGTACAATTCACACTGTCATGAATGTAACCCATGCCATCAATGTTGTCAAACAGCTTTGTATGTACTGTGTGCATCACCAAAACAGGTATTAGATATACATCTGGGTAAACACCTTAATGGGTGTTCTGCACCATCAGACAGTAATGTTTATACAACAAAAATAATACCTAGGTATGGCCAAAATATGTGTGGCAGCTCAGTGTGACAAAGGTGCTACTCTTCAGTTACACATCACTGGAAGATGTGTAGTGAGGTACATGAATAAGCGTGCATTGTACTCAGTTACTGGTGTGATGAAGGCTGTGATCTATGGAGGTATTATAGCCTTTGATGTGGACGTCCTGCACATACTCGGTAGTTGTGTTACATACAAGGGAGTACTCACCACTGTGGCCACATGCTGGTGGACATTTCACATACCATCTACCTCAGGACACAGGTCACATACCAGTTGGTCTGGTTATAGGGTGTGTTGTCTACATTATCCTTGGTTTGTGTGTTTGTTTTTATAAAGTAACAAATCTCCCCATGTTTTTGCTTCATATTATGTGTCATCATGGCTGTGGCAGCAGTCTTTTGTGTGTATTGATACTGTTTGTATTATACTAATATCACAGTTAGAATCAATGATTGCTCACAATCTGTAGTCTTCCAGACAGCTGTTTGGACACAGGATATGTATGGCAAGCTTGATGTCTGTGACTTAAATCATGGACAGGAAAGGGCCTAAAAAACAGTCCTGATGTATGGACCTGATCACTGAATCAGAGATATATGTCACTTC
>NC_056749.1:124755469-124762969 GCF_019279795.1 Protopterus annectens
TTCACCATGTAATCCAACAAATGAATCCAAACTGCAACTCAGAAAACAAACGTAGGCTAAAGGACACTGAGTCTCCAAACCGTAAAAAATGAAAAAACAGGTTTATTGCATTGCAAATGAAGTAAACAAACAATGTAGTACAAAGTAACGGTTAAGCGCTTTTCGTTTTAATTTTAAAAGACTTCTTCAGACCTACAACAGTAGCACAAGTGCTCACTTAAATACAGACCACATGGTGGTTTCAAAAAGTATTTACCAATGGTGTTGCATAAGTAATTAAGCCTGAACACATGACATCAGCAACAAATCAAACACAGAAACGGCAACAGTAAAAACTATGAGAAACAAAAATGCATAACAGCTTTAGTGCACAAATAAAGACACATTGAATCGCTGCTTTTTGGTGAAACAGAGTATAACTCTTAAAACATGTAAAAAAATGATAAAAAACAAAAAATAAATATATATAAATATATATACATTGTTATAAGTTATCAGAGCGCTCCTACTGGACTTAAAGAACAATACGCCACATTCGGGTGATTGTTGAATTAAATAAAAGACTGCAATTTCAACATTAACCAGTGTTGATGACTCAACTATAATGATTTCACAAGTCACCAACAAGAGTGAAGCAAACTTAGGCATGAAATAAAACATATTTTTTGAGATTTAAAACGTAAAACAACAAACTCTACATTCTTTAACTCGACTGCAAGTAGAGCTGTTAAAAGACATAGTCAGACAAAGGACTTGTCTAGCGCATTAGACTCTTTAATTTCAGAATACAGGCAACTTCATTCAAACCTGGGGGGTTATAAGAGTTGAGACGCAGTTGCCAAATCAACTGCTGTCTTTCCAAAATTAGATGATAAGGACCCCCCTTTTAGATTAACAGTAACCTGACAAATCACTCTAAAGTGAAAGTGGTGTGTTGGGTGTTCAGCACAATGCCTTGCCAAAGCGTTAAAAGGTGACTTTTTTCTAATATGGTATGTGTGCTCATAAATCCTCTCTCTTAGTTTTCTGTCCATCTTACCAACATAATATGCTGGGCAGGCTACACAACTAGCCAGATAGACAATGGATTTTGAGTTACAGTTAAATCTACCCTTAGTTTTTACCTTAAAGGAACCTGCTGTGAATTCTGTCTCTGTTGCAATGTATCTGCAATAGTTACAGTTTTCACATTTAAATGTACCACCAGATCTGCTACAGGTCTGGGGTTCTATTTCTAAGATCTGTTTCAAGTTCCTGTTCTTCCTGTAAATGAAAGATGGTGAATTACCCAACTTCTCCAACACGTCTGGTTCCATCATGAAGATGCTCCAATTTCTTTTGAATATAACCTCAGTTGCTTTAACTTCTAAACAAAATGAGGTAACAAAACTGCTTGAAATCTTCCTAGTGGCTACACCTACTATTTGTGTACCATCATGATTTATATTAGTGGTTACTTCCAAGTTCACATCCTCTTCTGAGGTGACTAACCTAGTAGCAGGTCTAAGAAGTGGTTTGTAAAACCCTTCTCTCCTTTTGTTTACGTCTGGATAACCTCTCTTTAGAAACATAACTTTAAGTGTCTCACATTCTTCAAGGAAGGTCACTTTGTCAGTCACCATCCTTGCTGCAGGGACAAGTTGTCCTTTAAGCATGGATCTTTTCTGGTGTGTAGGATGGCAACTCGTGTAATGAAGCATGGAGTTAGAATATGTGGGTTTACGGTAGATCCTGGCTACATAGCGATGTTCTTCGATGTTCTTTTTTAACTCAATGTCTAAGTACGTGATGGAATTCTCATGATATGTGTGAGTGAACTTGAAAAAACTGGTGCTGCTATTAAGATGTTGCACAAAATTCTGGGCTTCGGATACGGTACCCTTAAACAGTATAAAGATGTCATCCAAAAATCTTGTGTACATCTTTATTCTGTCAGACCACACGTTATCCGAAAGAATGTTCTTGTGTTCCCAGCTAGCCAGCACCAAGTTAGCATAGCTCCCCCCACATGGTGAACCCATAGCCACACCAATTTGTTGTTTGTAAATTATGTTGTCGAACATCACAAAGTTGTTAGTCAGAATAACTTCCATGATTTATTGAAATAACCTAATTTCTCTACTGTTAGCCCCATGCACTAATAGTCTCTCGACTACTCCCTCAATACCTTCCTCATGGAGAATAGAGAAATATAAGTCAACCACATCTACTGTTAAAAACATAAAAGATTCATCATGTTCAATGTTGTTAATGGACGTTAGAAATGCCCATGAGTCTCTGCAAACTTGTTCTTCTTTTTCAACATACTTCTTCAAGATAGAATCAATGTACTTCGCACTTGCGTATGAGATAGAGCCCCAGGAGTTGACTAAGGCCCTCATGGGTGGGTTTTGTTGGTCTTTATGCAATTTCGGCAATCCAAATAATGTTGGTATTTTAGGGCTAGATGTAGACAAGTAGTTGAATACGTCCATGTCTATCAAACCTTCGATGAATAAATCATTTAAGAAACAATAAACCTTTTTGTAGGCCCCATTCATCTCATTGATACTGGATTCAGCATAAATACCACTTTCCCAGACCAGTTGCATTCTTGAATTGTAGTCACTTAATTCCATAACTAGTAGTCCACCTCCCTTATCTGGTTTTAAAAAAATGGATAGGTAGACTTTTGGTTAAATTCAGGATTTTCCTCTCACCGGCATCCATGTTTAATGTACCAACACTATTCTTGTTGTTTCTTTGCAGGTGCCTGAGGTCAGACTCACATAAATGTTCAAATACACCCAACAATGGGTGCATCGGTGGGTTGTAGGTTCTAGACACTCTCAGACTGTTGTTAACAAAACTATTCTCACCAAACATCAAGTTTAAATTGAGTTTGCGGGTGAAAAGTTTTAGATCAATTAATGTTTCAGGAAGTCTAAAGTGGTAATCTGGTACAAAAGTTAAACCCCTGCTGAAAACTTTGCAAAGTCTAGGGTCAATGTCATAGTCAGAGAAGTTGTAAATTTTGAAATCACCTTTTCTATTAAATAGAATGGTAGGTTTAATAGTTTTTTGTTCCACTTGATTACCTACTTCTTGACTCCTTTTGCTCTCGTGTTGCACTTGGGTTGATGGTTTTGGCCTTTGGAAAAAGAAGACTGGTCATATACGTTATTTGAAACACCACTTTGAGCCCTATTACCTTGACTCTGGGAAGAGTTGTAGTTACCTTCCCTTATTTCATTAATGGGGGCAGTGTTACTTTGTTGGTTAGAGAAATGTTCTGTTACACACTGATTAAAGTTTGTAACCTGAGCCCCTCTCCCCTGACTTGTTAAAGTCTCTTCTGGTTGATTGGAAAAATTCCTAGACTGGGATGGGGGCAGTTTAGGGTAAGCAACATCGTTCTTATAATCATTAATGTCTCTCTTCAGTTTTTTAAACTTAATTTCAGTGTTTTTCAATATCTGTTGTTCAATAGAACTGAACACCCTTTTGGATTCAAACTGATATCTCAGGAAATCTGGGTGTTCCTTAATTTCCTTATCTAAGCTTGAAATATCTGTTGCCAAACAATCAGTAGTAGAGCTGTAATGTTTGGACATTAACCCCATTAGTTCTAGACCATGCTTATCAAATAAATTGGTAAGGTCATTGAAAAAAGGTGTACCTGCTTCCAACCCTGACGGGTATTGCCATGAGCAAAGACCTTTTGGCACAACACCTTCCTTCCTAGATTCTTCAAAATAGTGTATCTCCAGTTGAAGCATTTTAGCCTTTAATGATTTTTTTATCAAAGTCTCTTAAAAGAGACACCAGTGGTGTATTACCTCTAGCCGGTCGCTCCCGTAGATTGTTCTGCACTTCTATATTCAAAGATGGTGTCTCATTTAACCAGCTATTGACATCCGGGAGCCCAATAATCCCCGAGGATAAGTTGTTCAATCCACCACTGCCACCAGCACCACGTTGTGCTGAAGCCCTATGACTTCCACTTGCGCCTCCTTCACTCCTTTCACCAATTTGGCTTAATCCACTTGTTTCACCATTGAGCATTGACTGCTTGTCTCTGCAAGCATTGACTCTGCAAGCATTAGAAGTTTCACGTAGTAGAGAAGAACCTCCTTCCTGTTCAGGTCTTAAATAGAGGTTATTAGGTAAAGCATCAAAACGAGCTGACAGCTCGTTGAGCCTTTTGTTTAAGGCAGTTAAAATTAAAGTAAAGTTGCTGACATCTGATGCGTTACTGAATGTAACGGCGTTCTGCTCATCTGACTGCTCAGAAAAGTTGGAGACAGTGCCAGTGGCCATAGACGAACAAACTTTGTAATCCAACAAACAAATTCAAACTGCAACTTAGAAAACAAACGTAGGCTAAAGGACACTGAGTCTCCAAACTGTAAAAAATGAAAAAAAAGGCTTATTGTGTTGCAAATGAAGTAAACAAACAATGTAATACAAAGTAACAGTTAAGCGCTTTTCGTCTTAATTTAAAAAGACTTCTTCAGACCTACAACAGTAGCATAAGTGCTCACTTAAATACAGACCACATGTTGGTTTCAAAAAGTATTTACCAATGATGTTGCATAAGTAATTAAGCCTGAACACATGACGTCAGCAACAAATCAAATACAGAAACGGCAACAGTAAAAACTATGAGAAACAAAAATGCATAACAGCTTTAGTGCACAAAGACACATTGAATCGCTGCTTTTTGGTGAAAAAGAGTATAACTCTTAAAACATGTAACAAAAAATTATAAAAAACAAAAAATAAATATATATAAATATATATATACATTGTTATAAGTTACCAGAACGCTCCTACTGGACTTAAAGAACAATACGCCACGCTCAGGTGATTGTTAAATTAAATAAAAGACTGCAATTTCAACATTAATGATGACTCAACTATAATGCTTTCACAAGTCACCAACAAGAGTGAAGCAAACTTAGGTATGAAATAAAACATTTTTTGAGATTTAAAATGTAAAACAAAAAACTCTACATTCTTTAACTCAACTGCAAGTAGAGCTGTTAAAAGACATAGTCAGACAAAGGACTTGTCTAGCGCATTAGACTCTTTAATTTCAGAATACAGGCAATGAAGTAACTTCATTCAAACCTGTGGGGTTATAAGAGTTGAGATGCAGTTGCCAAATCAACTCCTGTCTTTCCAAAATTAGATGATAAGGACCCCCTTTTAGATTAACAGTAACCTGTCAAATCACTCTAAAGTGAAAGTGGTGTGTTGGGTGTTCAGCACAATGCCTTGCCAAAGCGTTAAAAGGTGACTTTTTTCTAACATGGTATGTGTGCTCATAAATCCTCTCTCTTAGTTTTCTGTCCGTCTTACCAACATAATATGCTGGGCAGGCTACACAACTAGCCAGATAGACAACGGATTTTGAGTTACAGTTAAATCTACCCTTAGTTTTTACCTTAAAGGAACCTGCTGTGAATGCTGTCCCTAATGCAATGTATCTGCAATAGTTACAGTTTTCACATTTAAATGTACCACCAGATCTGCTACAGGTCTGGGGTTCTATTTCTAAGATCTGTTTCAAGTTCCTGTTTTTCCTGTAAATGAAAGATGGTGAATTACCCAACTTCTCCAACACGTCTGGTTCCATCATGAAGATGCTCCAATTTCTTTTGAATATAACCTCAATTGCTTTAACTTCTAAACAAAATGCGGTAACAAAACTTTTTGAAATCTTCCTAGTGGCTACACCTACTATTTGTGTGCCATCATGATTTATATTAGTGGTTACTTCCAAGTTCACATCATCTTCTGAGGTGACTGACCTAGTTGTAGGTCTAAGAAGTGGTTTGTAAAACCCTTCTCTCCTTTTGTTTACGACTTCATTTACTAAATCAAGGACCAATGTGTCTGGATAACCTCTCTTTAGAAACATAACTTTAAGTGTCTCACATTCTTCAAGGAAGGTCAGTCACCATCCTTGCTGAACAGACAAGTTGTCCTTTAAGCACGGATCTTTTCTGGTGTGTAGGATGGCAACTCGTGTAATGAAGCATGGAGTTAGAATATGTTGATATCTCCTGTTTGGTATCTACTTCTCTGAAGTTCAGGCTAACACAGAATGTCTTTGGCTAACGAAGTTCCCAGATGACTGCAAACTAGGAGCCATAATCGAAACTCCTAATGATGTGGACATCCTACAAAAGGGCCTCACTGAGACAGATGCCTGGTGTCAAAGCCATGGCCTTAAGCTCAATGCCAAAAAGTGCATTGTCATCCCCTTTGGTAAAAACTCTGTACCCATGAACTACAACATAGGCGGTAGTATACTTAACACCAAAAGTGTGATAAGAGACCTTGGGACACAGGTGGACAGTAGTCTCTCCTCTGATAATCACATTGCCACAGTAGTCAGGAAATCCTTCTACATGGCACATCTCATCACAAAAGGTTTCTCATCCAGAAAAAAAAGAGGTCATTGTTCCCCTCTACTCATCACTCATTAGACCCATTATAGAGTACAATGCCCCTTTTGCTGCGTATCCCTCTTGTGCCTTTTTAGATTGTTGAAATGGTGCCTACACTGTTCTCTAGTGTGTGGGATCCAAGTGCAACTAACTCTGGGTAAAACTGCAATCCAAACTGGAGCTTGCTACAGATTCCCCAACATACCCCAGGATTCCCACTCCTCTTTTCTTGATATACTGAAAAATATTAGGCTTCAACCAAACACTCTAATAATGGACGATTTCAACTACCCCACCATTAACTGGGAAAATTACTCATGTACCAACTCCTTCACTCAACGCTTTCTGGAATTCATAAATTCCAATGCCCTGGATCAACTTATCCACACCCCTAACAGGGGGCAACAGTATCCTAGACCTAGTCATTATCAACAGGAATGACAGGTATTCCACACCTGAAGTCAACTCTTTGTTGGTCAGATCCGACCATAAGCTAATCACCCTAGATATCCACTTCCCGCCCCCACCACCCATTAAGGAAATCATGGTAAAAAATTTCTCCTAAGCCAACTTCATGCTTCTTAAAACAGAAGTGGCGAACTTTATGACACCCATGCAGATGGACAATACAGTTACGACTGTTGAATCCTACACAAATGCACTCTATAAGCACTTACACGAGTGCATGGATCATGCTATCTCAAACAGAACCAAGACGCTATCCTCCAAAAAAAGGAAGCCAATCTGGTGGTCCCCTGCCATAAACAAACTCTACAACAAAAGGAAGAAACTGTTGCAAAAGAGAATAAAATCCCATGAGTGGAGGAGTTCCCTGGTCAGCCTCAGTAAGAAGCTGAGATCCCTTATAAGATCCTCCAAAGCTAGTTATGAAAACAAAATCACCACTGATTCCAGGAAAAACCCACAAAGCATTCTATAGCTATGTCAAGAATCTCAATGGCAACACCCAGATCTGCTCTGAGTTACAGCACAACAGCATGAAAATTGCAGAACCAAATGATATTGCCAACGTCCTGGCAGATAGGTTCATTGCTAACTTTAC
>NC_056749.1:124767969-124775469 GCF_019279795.1 Protopterus annectens
GCTTAGGATATATAAAGGGCAAAATGTTTTAACCCTGTGTATCACTGTTAATTGTGATAATGATGTCCTTATCATTTGCCTAACTTTTTTCAGAACCATTATCCATGGGAAGCATGGCATCATCTGCACATGGTAAGACACATATTTTTTTCAGTAGTATGAGCAGTTCAAAGAAATATTTATTTTATCCATATGTGTGATGTGGGTGTCAGGACTGTTGTGTGTATTGCTGTACTGTCTGTAGTAGTGGCACCACTGTTAGTTTGTTAGCATACATTTGACTGTTGTAGTGTAGCTGTTACTTTCTTTCCTGTGTTTGTTGCTTATTATCACAAGTGATCCTGACAGTGGAAGAGTAGGACTCTTACTACCTGATGTTAGAGTATCGGCAGACTCTGATGATGATCATGATGATGGCCAAACAGAGGCAAAGTTTGGGGGGTACAGAGGTTGCATCTGACACTGAGGTTGACATTCAGCCTTCCTCTGTAATTCCATCGGACATAGCCAATAGGCCTATGCCAACTCATTCCAGTGAGCCCTCAGAGATGGGACAGGTGAATGGTGAGACACTCCATCAGAGAAGTGTAATTACTGTGGCTTCAGTGTCTGTTGACTCTGGCCATAGCTAAAGTGTGGGTGAGGTGCCACGCAGGAGGGTTGTTAGGGGTGCTCGGAGGCCTGCTGTCCATTCTCCACCTGATCCAGTTGTGCCTTCCCATGACAATCAACATATGTTTAGGGCCATCATGGAGGTGCAGGCATGTTCCTATAGGTCCTCCAGAGAAATGCTTAGGCTCAGGCTGACATGCATAACCACCTGCACTGTGTTGCTGATTCAATGGATCTGATGAATGACACTTTGGAATGGGCGGTGTCTGTAATGGAACATTTGCTGGGAAGGGGGTGGCATCCTCATGGGTGTAGATCAGCCACATTATCTGCTAATAGCTTATGTGGCCATGGCCAATCATGTTCCCATAGTGGCACTACTTCCACTGCTCCATCAGTGGTTGAGGTGTCCACACCCAGACGTGGCAGGCCATGGGGTCATGGTCTTGGGCGTCCTCATGAGGGGAACTCATCCAGCAGACATCAGTCATGTTCAGGTAGCAGCAGTGAATCTGACAGTGGGCATGGACATGCCAGTGCAACTCCTGGCAGACCCAGTTCTTGTGGTTGTGTATGACAGCGATGAACTGCCACCTCTACCATGCATGGCTCACATCTATCTGACATATCAAGATGTAGATCTAGCACAGAGTTTGTCTGTATTCCTGCAGACACATACACACCAGTTTCACCTGGAGGACCCATACAGACACACACACAACAGTTACATGGTTCTGCCGTGAAACTTAAAGCTCATTTTGTCTCACTGGTCATTCGTTACTATATCCAAATGCCACATCTTTATTTTCTATATTTTGGATTCAGGGATACATAACATTTGTGTCTGATGCTCAGGGTGCATAGCTGAATTAGTGCTTAGTATATCTGTGTTTGTGATATTGTTTTGCTAATTGTACTTTTGACATATTTTAGTCTTAGAATGTTAGTTGATAGAATCAAACATTTTTTGCATCAATATTTTTAATAACATTCTGATAATATTTATATTATAAATATTTATATATTTATAACCTTCTGATGGTTGTGAAATTTGAAACTGAACTTTGTCTCATTATTTTCTGAATTCTCTCTTTAATGATTTTCCAGTACAAAAGTATGATGCTAAACTGAGGAGATTCAGTAATCATGAGTACTTTTGAGGTATAAATGTGTGAATCTTTGATGCATGAGGCCTACTACTTGATAGAGGACACATGTATTTATGTAAGTCTCTGCTGTCATTTCTGTACAAATCACCCACCTTTTACTTGTTTACATCACCAAGTAATAACATGCAAGGATATGCCATTCATTCATATTATTACACAATACGCTCCAGGATTAACACTTACCTTGTAAATCCAGCAGTTGCAACAGTTTTAGTTAAGGGCTGACTCTGTCTGATGCTAGCAGAACACAACCATTACATGGGTAGGAAAAGGTTGTGAGCATTACCTGGCATCAATGTTACTATATGTATATATGCAGGATGAAGGTTTTAGCCCCTTAGGTGGTGAGTGAGTATGCTGTGTGCTGCCTCTTAGCCAATGCAAGGAGTTGAGCATGTCTGCACCTGTCTACACCCACAGCAGCTGCAGTTCTGACTCCTCACCTGCATGTGGCTGTGGTGACCTTGCCATTTGTGGTGGGATGTGTGTCCCTTCCCCTTGTTGATCCTGCTGAAGCTGCTTTCTCAGGTTGATGATGTGTAGCATGGCACAGATGATGAATATTTCAGTACATATACATGCATTGTACTGCAGGGCTCCCTGAGATGTATCTAAGCACCAGAACCATGACTTCAGCAGCCCAATACATGCACTATGATATTTCTGGTTTGAGTGCGTGGCTCATTATGGCGTTCTTCAGCAAGTGTGTGTGTGTGTGTGTGTGTGTGTGTGTGTGTGTGTGTGTGTGTGTGTGTGTGTGTGTGTGTGTGTGTGTGTGTGTGTGTGTGTGTGTGCATTGCTTGTGGACATCATCAGACATGGTCCCAGTGCATAACCTGCATCCCCCAGTAAATGACCCTGTGGGCTATCTCCCCTAGTGAGCATCTGATACAGTTAGGAGGTGTGCCAGATATGTGAGTTGTGGCTGGGTTGCCAGCACATACATTCAAAATGATTCCCTTGGCATTACACATGACTTGGCAGTTAACAGAGTGGAAGCTGTTTCTATTTATGTAGAGCTTCGCTGTTCCCCGGGTGGTACTTCAGGGTAGTGTGCTACAGGGTAGAGCTCCTGCATATTTGTGGCCTCTCCTCAGGACTATAGGGAAAATATATGTGGTCATTGGCATGTTGGAGCATAGCATTCAGGAACTGATGGAGGATGCTGATGCCTGTGACACCCCCAGCATGTCCCATGTTGGTCTCTGAAAGGTTCCTGTAGCTACATTTCTAAGTGCTACACATACCTTTGTCTCCACTGGGTATGGGTTCCCCTCTGTTTGCCCTGTGTCTGAGTTGAGGACGACAGAGGTTGCAGAGTTCCTGTAGTGTGTGTCTATCCATCAAATAGTGCTGTAATATTTCCACCTCATGCAGACTGTGATAAGTTATATAGAGTCTGAAAGCTATTCTTCTTGGCCATGGTTTATTAGCAGCAGCAGCATAGACTTCAGCCTGTTGCACATACACATGAATTAAAGCAACAGCAGCCCATAACATTCTTTCTGTGTAGACCCCTTTCTGTGGCTGTATTCCAGTAGGTTTTGGAATTTGCAGGGAAAACTAACACTGAATCTACATCGTTGCTTTATAGATTGTTGAATAGCTCCTCCATCTTGATTTGGTTGATTAGCATACAGTTCAGTTGCTTATGTTGTAATTAGCATGCTATGGTGTTTACCATGGTTGTGTGGCTCTACACATCATGTAGAGCCATTTACTGATACAAAATAGTGTGCTATATGATGCACATATGGTCTTAACTGACTGTGTAGATTTTATTGAATCTGTCTGTTAGTGTACCATTACAATGTTTACAGAATTTTTTACAAACAAATTCACAGTTCATTTTTTCAGATGCAAATAAAACAAAATGCTCTTATCTTTAACCGTTTATTTTCTACAGTGGTAAGAAAGGTTTTTACTGTGACTCATACAATACTCAAGAGGATTACCAGACACTTCCAGAGCATCAGTGCTCCACTGTATCCTTTATTCATTTGACCATCCATAGAGTTTAATGCCACATTTTACATTCTCTTAATTATATGCCAGGTTCAGCTGGAGAAGTTACAAATATTCCTCACTAACAGACTACATGAGACTAGCTATCTACTTTACTCAGAATACTTCAAAATATGGACTTTTTGCTTATGGGGGAATCTGTGCTTTGTTTCTCAGGACAGGAAAGTCTTCTCTGCTGCTGTATATATGGAACATACTTATCCAAAGCCCACTATGTGTACAGAGAAATTCAGCCGTAAAATATCCATTAATAGTAGTTGTAAATATGACCTTTGTTGCATTCATTAACTGTCTCAACTTTGAAACAAATTTCCCCTGGCCTTAAAAGAATGCAAGTCCCTTCATACTTTTAAAACTAGCCTTGATGAATACATGGCTACATCTAAATTTCAATGTGAAGCTTCTAGAAAGCATTTTGTCCAGGAGTTGGACATTGAGTATGTGAATTATAAATGGCGACGTATGCGTAGACTGATTCTTTGTAAGACAGCTGTGAAAGAAACTGTCATACTACCCAGGGAATCAGAAAGGATTACATCTTTGGCAGTAAAAGCTGCAGCCAAAAGGGACTGTTTCCAAAATGTGGGAAAATGCCATTCAGAGAAATGTTAGCCGCCAATGAGGAAAGACCTCATTATTGGCTAATTTACATGTCTCTGAATTGCCCATAACTACCATGAGTTTAAATAAACACTTTCCTGTGGTTTTCAATATTGGTAGTCCATGCATTGCTTTGGCACAGGCAGTCCCATTCAGTGTCCCACACAGACACAGACACACACATCATGACATTCCTGTCATCTATCCCCAAGCTGACAGAATGTGCTCAATGTCTCTTCTTATTTTTGTCCCTCCCTCATAAATTACAGACCTTTACAGTCAGTCAGTAAGTCAGTGATACCACACAGAATGTCACTCTTCTTATTGAGGGTAAAGTGAGGCATCATGCTAGATGTGCTACTCTATTAACTTTTTAAGTGAGTCAATGTAGAAGTTTATAAATTCTCTCAGGTGTTGCTTATTGTCTGTTGTTCCTCCTGGCTTTGTCCTGAAGGCACCCACAGATTGGCACAGCCCCATCCCTCTCAACTGTGTCTGATTTTACAGAAAGCTCCTGCTGTTGCCTGTTAAACTTGCCCTATCTCTTGTAACTCATGGACCATTGCAGTCATTATGTATATTATAATCGCAAAAACCAAGAACTAGGACCAATAACAAAAAATCGACCTGGAAGCTGACACCACAGTTAAACGATAGTCCAAAACTTGCTTTTTATTGTAAAAACAGATGCCGCTAGATGCTAGCTTTTCAAGTACAAAGACAGGTTAAAGAATCCAGCTTAAATAGTTGCTTATCATCAAATTAAAACAGTTTATACCAATTAAAATTAATTAGTTAATGAATTAATATCCATGCCATTTCCACTGTTTAAATAGCTGCCTACTAAAGGTTATACTCATGAACAAATATATTCCAGTGTATTGTTTTATATAAAACCTTATTCAACCAGCAAAATATTTCATTTAAAACCATATGAATATGTTAAAACATACAAAAGGGTTTCTTGATTTTCTTTAAATAAATGCAGAACCATTATGATTTCTTTACTCTTATTAGAGTTGTAGGATCTAAATTAAAAATACTTATGAATAATAAACATTAAATGAATCTGCCAATACAATGTGAGGCTGTCAATAATGACAAAAGCTTACAATGGAATAGGTGCAAACAAACACAGTGTGACCCCACATATAAAGAAAAAAAGAAAAAAAATAAATAAAAATAAATAAATAAAATGGCCTGTTCTGACCATTGCCTACCCATAAACATACACTGCCAACAAGTGTAGCCCTAGGCTACACTTGTTGGCAGTGTATGTTTATGGGTAGGCAATGGTCAGAAGAACAGGCCATTTTATTTATGAGTTATTTTTATTTCTTTTTTTTCTTTATTGTTTTTGTTGTCCTTCCCCCTCTCCCCCCCCCCTTTTTTTCCCTCTTTTTCTTCCCTATATGTGGGGTCCACACTGTGTTTGTTTGCACCTATTCCATTGCTTGGTAAGCTTTTGTCATTATTGACAGCCTCACATTGTATTGGCAGATTCATTTAATGTTTATTATTCATAAGTATGTATTTTTAATTTAGATCCTACAACTCTAATAAGAGTAAAGAAATCATAATGGTTCTGCATTTATTTAAAGAAAAAATCAAGAAACCCTTTTTTTGTATGTTTTTAACATATTCATATGGTTTTAAATGAAATATTTTGCTGGTTGAATAAGGTTTTTATATAAAACAATACACTTGGAATATATTTGTTCATGAGTATAACCTTTTAGTAGGCAGCTATTTAAACAGTGGAAATGGCATGGATTAATTCATTAATCTATTAACTAATTAATTTTTAATTGGTATAAACTGTTTTAATTTGATGATAAGCAACTATTTAAGCTGGATTCTTTTAACCTGTCTTTGTACTTGAAAAAGCTAGGAACATCCTAGCGAAAGCGCTTGTGTTACGTTTTGGGCATCTGTTTTTACAATAAAAAGCAAGTTTTGGACTATCGTTTAACTGTGGTGTCAGCTTCCAGGTCGATGTATATTATAATACCAGATATTTGGGATTCATACCATTATTATAATTATTATTATTATGTAAATAACCTGCTACAATAACTCTTCAGTTAGCATTGAGGGTTAAGGCTCCTGCTTGAAAAGTTGCTTTCTGTGTCAAGGGTGCAGAGTTTATTATTTTTTCCAAGACTTTAAGGAAATATATTGGAGTATGCCTGGTGTCTAGTGGTGGCTTAGATTGCTAACAATCTGTTAAGGTACAGGGTTTGAATATTTTTAGGTGCCTTTACAGTGATAAAAATAATATCCCTGGTGTACAGTGTTGAGCTGCTCTCCATATGTTTTATGCAGACTTTTGTAGCTGTATAACAAATAGCTATCTTTTTACCATTATCAACGGTCACTGAGCTGTTTTTCAGCCAGCACCTGCATTCAGTTAGTGTAAGACAATGTTGACTGCAAGCTAGTAAACATTATGGCCATCTACCTTTGTTGAATAAATTTTATAGTTATTCTGTGCCATATAGCTTCAAAACCTTAGTCATTTTTTGCATCTCCCATGGAATGGAGTCTGCATGTTTGCATTTTCTTTAGCCAGAATGTGTTATAATTATTTTTCCAGTCTCCCTTCCCCACCCCAGGACCTTGCTAGTGAATCTGTTATCTGTAGACAATTCACTAATTTATTCCAGCAGATAGGAGCCAAGGATTCCCAGGCTAGGCAAGAACCCTATGGCACATTTGTTCCTGCCAATGAATATTTATTGGACATCCATTCCCCTGATTAGAGTTCATTGGTAGTAACTGGGACAGTTTGCTGAGTCTGGGGTGTAGCCTACCATTTCCTTGTGGGAGCGCCCCCCCCCCCCCCACTCAGCAGCTCCTCTGAGCTCTAGTGTTGATGTATACTGAGGGGAAGCATACCTTAACATACCAGCCCCCTCAGCTTCTTGTATGACAGCACTTTGACAATGCCAGCTACAGACTCCGACTATGCTGGGTGTAATATCTACTGCTGCTGCTACAGAGCCCCACCCTTGTAATAAGCATCAGTCTTTATCCATCTATGCCACGGAGCTGGCAAACCCTATTTTACTTTTGTGATAAAAGAATTATAAAA